>NC_138768.1:783761228-783766228 GCF_965119305.1 Pelophylax lessonae | reverse complement strand
ATGGTATTAAACTCATTAAAGAAAAGAACTGTAACTGAAACTGTGCAAGCATCCCTGGCATTGTTATACTTGTCCCAAACTTTGTCACTGTCACTTTTGCTGGACAGCTTGGCCTGAATATAAATGTGGAGAAAAATATAAATATAGGCATGTGATATTAAAGAGGTTGTAAACCCATACAATTTTTTTTTGCAACCTGAAAGAGAAACACATAATGAGCTAGTATGCATCGCATACTAGCTCATTATGAAATACTTACCTAAGAACGAGTCCCCGCCATGCCGCCCGCTTACCTGTATGACGGGCGACATGTCCAGTCGCCCGTCTTCCGGGATCGCGGCATCTGGCCATCTGATTGGCCGGAGCCGCGGTGACGTCACTCCCGCGCATGCGCACGGGAGCCGACGGTCACGGCACGGGCTCTGAAGAAACGGCGCCAGCGGCCGTTCCTTCAGAGCGCATGTGCCAGTGACGTCACTGGCTGCATGTAAGGTAAATATCTCCTAAACGGTACATGTTTAGGAGATATTTACAGTACCTATAGGTAAGCCTTATCATAGGCTTACCTATAGGTACAAGTGTCAGAGGAGGGTTTACTTCCTCTTTAAAAGCACCTCCTATACTAATTATATATGTATGTACTAACCTCATCTTTTATCAGAATATAATATTTTTCACCATAGTAGTCCTTTAAGAATGAAGATCTTTTAAGTCAAATATTAAACACCCTTGTGAGAAGCTGCAGATGGAAGCTGACAATTTTTAACCTATGGGTTACTTACTCATTCTGAGGCAGTGATATCACACTCAGGGAACTGGAATAGGTCAAGCTTGCGCCTACAGTAATATACATAGGGGTTTACTAAACCTAAACATACTGATTTACTAAAACTGAAGAGTGCAAAATCTGGTGCAGCTGTGCATGGTAACCAATCAACTTCCAACTTCAGCTTGTTCAATTAAGTTTGCCAAAAAAAAAAAAAACCTGGAAGCTGCTTGTTTTCTATGCAGAGCTGCACCAGATTTTGCACTCTCCAGTTTTAGTAAATCCACCCCATAGTAGTTAGTCAGGGTCAAAAGACATAAGTCCATCTAATTCAACCAAAAGAAAAAAAAAAAAAATAGAAAACCTTCCTGTATACAATCTTATACCCACCGTTGTCCCAGAGGAAGGCAAAAAACCCTTCAAAGCATGGTCCAGTATGCTTCAGCAGGGGGAAAATACATTTCTTCTTGATTCCCCTGAGAGCAATAAAATATTCCCTGGATCAACAATCTGTTCTTACCTATAAATGGTAACCCCTTAGAGCCGACACCTGCCAGCCCTTTAAGGGCTTTAGAATACCAGGAAGAGGGGCTTATGGTTATGTGACAGGCGGGATTGGCTGTCATGGCAGTCACATGATCGGAAATCTCCCAGTTACCTGCCAGTAACTATGCCGGGAGCGTGCAAGGCGCACGCTCTCAGCACAGCTCCTTTGGCGCTATTGCACACAAATATGCAGCCGCTCGGCGCCAAGCCCCGGCCACCGAGAGGCCACATATTTGCGTGTGCTTGGTGTGAAGAGGTTAATATCCATTTATATTTTGTGAATTTCGGAGCGCAGTCTGTGGGCTACAAAATCACAGCTTTCATATGAGGCTTCTTCAGGACTGTCAGCTTATGTTTTATACTGGTACTGTAACTATTTAGATTAAGTCTGTATCTTATCTGGATTTTACATCTGAACTCCAGGCAAGTGGTCAAAGTATAAGTTCCCTTTTGTTAAGAAGATAAATGCACATTTTTATTTTTTTTCTTAGGAGCCTGCAGAGCATCTTGGGTGCAATGCCAGGCTCCTGCAGACTCTCAGTACAGCTCTCTGATCGTACCTTCTGTACATGCAGACAGGTACTGAAGAGCAGAAAGAATCAATGAACTACAAGGATGCTTACCAGTGCCCTTGCAGTTCATTAGGAAATACAAGCCATCTGCCATGGTGGAAGACGGGACTTGTAGTTAATTTATTTGCAGATCGCTGTGAATGAATGGCACGGCTGTGTAGACAGAGTCCCACAGAGCCTCATTGTTTTCAAATTGTTACAGTGAGTGCAGTGAGATGATCCCCTGCCCACAGTCACAATGAAGGACTGGTGGGTGCATGGCTGCTTCTTTGTTATGCCCTGAATATGGGTGTAACATTTAACATGTTACTAAAATTGAACTTTAAATTTAAAGCTGAAATGTATACATATAAGCTGTCCTATTTGATAAATGATTTGCAATGCTGTTCAGCCATTACTGTAATCCATGTTCCAGTTTGTTTCAGCAGTACAGTGTGGTTACTGTCCCACCATTAACTTGGTGCCTGGATAATGCAGGAGTACTTATAGCACAGCACATGAGTCATTTGCTTACTCCTTGCTTACTTTGCTTACTCTGCTCTTTACTTCTGTCAGCAAGTGCCAGTGTTAGATGGACAGCAATGTGCATCTCATCAGAGCCTGGTTGGGTCACATTACTGCCCTTCCTTCTCCCATCCATACTGATACATTGAAGACATATATAGGTATTCTAACTATATCTATATATGTATCTATATATATATCTATATATATATATCTATATATATATCTATATATATATACCGTATTTTCCGGCGTATAAGACGACTGGGCGTATAAGACGACCCCCCTATTACATGATCTACCGGTAATACTTATACTTAGGTTACCTTGGAGATATTATACTCGGCATACAAGACGACCTCCCATTTTTGGGGGATTTTTTTGAGGTTCAAAAGTAGTCTTATACGCCAGAAAATACAGTATATATATATTGTTTTTTATATCTGATGAAGTTAAGATTTAATCAGCTACTTAATTTGTCTAATTAATATTCTCAACATTTAAAGTAATGAGGTGGCAATTTCTCTCTCTCACACAGGTATTTCTCTATGATGGATTCCCTTTTATGTATTTACAGCTAGGGTCACACAAGAGCTTATCATACCTTCAATTTCATGTAGCCTCCTAAGGTGAAAGCATCCAAAAAAATAAAAAAATGACTTGTCTCTTAGTAGCAGACCATTTTTCAATAATGTACAAATTCTGATAAAGCAATGACCATCGGTTCAGTAAGGAATTTTCACAACTATGTTTTTTAGTGAACAAAATCCCCAGCATGTAAGTGTGAACTTTCTCTAAAGGCAGAACCCCGCAAGACTTTTTCACATCCACCATTCTGTCAGACTAGGACCCTCTCCCCGAACAGTACAGTGCATTCTGATGGGGGTAGAGGGTCATTGAAAAGAAGGAATCGATAATTATCGGTTTAGAAGGAAACACATGGACTGCCATTGCTGACCCCATTCCAAAACACAAGTTTCTTTGCTGCCTCTGAAGTCATTGACCTTGGACAAGCATGCAGAGTAGAAAGTCAGAGGATTTTTAGGGGTTGATTTACTAGAGTCAAATAGACTGTGTGCTTTGCAAAGTGCAGTTGCTCCAGAGCTTAGTAAATGAGGCAAAGCTTCATTTTGCAAATAATACCCAATCACATGCAAAGAAAATTTGCTTGCACATGATTGGATGATGGAAGTCAGCAAAGCTTCTGCTCAATTACTAAGCACTGGGGCATCTGCACTTGCAGAGTGCAACTGCACTTTGCAAAGTGCAGTCTATTTGCCTTTAGTAAATCAACTCCTTAATCTGCATACTTGCACCAGAACTATGCTTCATATTATATTAAAGCCATTGAATTAATGGGACAGCCAGGAAGTTAGAATTTTTTAGGATGAAAGGTCAATAATGGCAGCCTCCATATTTTCTAAGTAGAGGGTTTCTTTATGAAACCTCTTGTGTGACATCACCTTTAATTTTGACCATGATCAGAAAGGATGTGGGTACAGCAGAAGACAACTATTGCTGAAAAAGTGGTCAGCGTGGCCCAAATGGTTATGGTCAGCATCATTATTTGTGTTTCAGTAGTCACTGTGGATTCTAGATTTGAACAAGAATAAGCCAAATAAATATGACATATTTCACCTATATCCACCACTGCATAAAGCCAACTTCTATCAGTAAAATTAACCTCAGGATTAATATCAAAATGCATAAATACTTCCACACCTCCAAGCTGTTGAGGTCATTCAGCTGTGTGACCCCATAGACACCAAGGTGGTGACAGCACTCCTTTGGTCATACAGGTGCAATGGGGAAGGGGGCTGCTGGCATTATTCCAATTCACACGCTTTTTAGCACTTTACAAAAGTGAATTGTATAGGAAGTCCGAACTCCATTTCTCATCCAATCTACACCGCATTTATCTTCCTACCTTCACTTCAGTTCTAATTCATTCATAGATGGTCCACATAACACCACCAGACCTCAGTATCTCCTAGAACATATTAGAAATGAGTCTGCCCATCACAAGGCAGACACTTCTAAATGTTCAGTTCTCTTCTTTTACATTTAACTAATACAGAGCTTAACAAAACATATAATAAAGGATAAACAAGCATAAAAAAAAGTTAAACGTTGGCTTATTTTTATTTTGAAAGAACATGTAAAAGTCCCACAAACTCACTAGAAATGTATCCATATTATGAAGTCTGTATAGTTAAACGTAATATTTTGTAACACCAGGCTTAGTTCCTGTCCGGTAATCCCAAAGCTCAGTGCTGCCAACTGTCACTTTTAGTCTAAAAATGGTAGCTTATGTAGAACAACAGGCAAAGTTCCCTAAATATCAGATATCTATTTTTCTATTCAAGTGTGAGAACTTTTACATTCGTGTTTGTGAATGTTTTCAAGATACATAAACTAACTTTTTGGTTTGAGATTGACAGGTCCTTTAGCGTACATTTTATTTGTGTCCCCTGTAAAGCCCCGTGAAGCCACCAAGTGGAAAATAAAAACTGTTCAGAAACACTTCAAAGAGAGATGAACTCCTTAACTCAACTTTACATCAGAAGTACCTGGTCCATGCCTGTAGAAAGGCAACCCAGAATACCATTAAC
>NC_138768.1:783673728-783758728 GCF_965119305.1 Pelophylax lessonae | reverse complement strand
TCGATTATTGGAAGTTCCAAGTTTTTGAGCTGAACCAGTGATAATCTTCTCTGTACAATTTAATATACTTATTTGAATAGTATATGTACAGAGTAAAAATAGTGTCATAAGGCAATGGTATATATACTGTGTATATATATATAAATATATATATATAATATATTATATATATGTGTATGAGTGTGTGAGTGTATATGGTAAGAACTCATGCCTTGAAGCTTTTGGAAAGCACTTAAAAGGTTAGTTCTTTTTATTAAAAGATAGATAAATAAAGAAATATGCAGGTAAGGGGTTTCTGTAGATAACATAACTGTGAAGCTTTGACCGAAGCTAAATAATGCTCTTGTGTAGAGCATTCATGTACTTCCCGAAGCCTGGCTGAAAAACTCCCAGAGATAGCATCATCCCATCCTGCCTTGTTGCTAGGACTTTGCTAAAACACTCCAAGCCTAATAAAACAGCTATTGCAAGGGAATTACCAAATTTTTTGTCAAAGCTGCACAGTTTGTTTTTATCTACTGACACCTCTTACCTGGATAGGAAGTTTTGTGGTGATCTTAATCCTTTAAACCTTAATGTACTAAACTATGCACCCTAAAACAATGCTAATACCATATACATAATTATGAGCAAAATACCTTTATGAAGGGCAAGCAGGTATTCTTTCACCCATAAATGGCCAATGACTCTTGCACCAAAGCACCATGGATGCAGAGACTGTGCTGATTACTGATTACAGACCGTTACCAATTACACATATATTTTTTTCACTGCTTCAAAAGAATATGACTCCATTAAAAAAAAAAAAAAAAAAAAATATATATATATATATATATATATATATATATATATATATACATATGTTTATGTATATGTATGTATATATATATATATATATGTCAGTTTTAAATAGTTTTAATCATAAATAATAATATCAGGATCCAAAGTATATACTCCAGTATTTGCTACCTTGCTCTTAATGCTGCAAGCTGTGTGTAAAGTTAGGCACCCCCTCCCCCAAATCACCCATCTGATCATTGAATATAGAAAAATATGTCCAAACATCCCTCCAGCAGACGATCAAGCAATGAAGAGCAGCAGAAGGTTAATAAGGTTATCCTTGTGTTCTCCCTTTTCGTTAGCATGTACTGTGCAAACCAGTAGAGTCAAGACTAACCAAGAATGCTCCTCCTCTCTCTACCTTACAGCCTATCACAGAAGGCTGATATCAGAATAAATGCAGGTATAAATGAAAGGTATATGCATTAATGTAAAACACATTTAATGGTTTGCGATGTTTATATCATTGGGATAAATTGTTTATTTTCAAAATATTGGATTGCAGTTTATCTTCAATGCTATTAAAAATCAAATTCCTGGCAGTTATGGCAAAAATACTCAGCTAGTTCACAACATTTCTAAGAATACTTGCCCCCCTGCCCCTTAACCACCTCAAGAGCAGACATTTTCACTTCCTTCCTGCCCAGGCCATTTTTCAGTTTTCAGAGCTGTCACACCTTGAATGACAATTACTAAGTCACTCAACACTGTACCTAAATGTAATTTTTATAAATATTTTAAGACAGATAGAGCTTTCTTTTGGTGGTATTTAAATACCACTGGGATTTTTTTGTTATATAAGTAAAATGTTACCGAATATTTTGAAAAAAGAAACACATTTTTCTTAGTTTCTGTTATAATATTTTACAAATAAATAATCTTTCTTGTCTTCTACATTGCTTTGGTAAAAATCCCCCAAATCTGTGTATATTTAGGCTGTGTGAAAGTTATGTAGTCTACAAACTATGGTAGTTACATTGGAAATTTGATCAGTCCTGATGTACTGATTGTGTATCTCATTTCTTAAAGCCCTAAAGTGAGGCATGATGAGTTTTTTTTTTTTTTCACAATTTTTTCGAAAAATTAAGAAATTTAAAAAATATAGTTTCACACACAGCATTGGCTATTACACCCCAGAGCACATTCTGCTTAGCTTTCCAAGTATGGGGATACCACATGTGTGAGACTTTTACACAGCTTAGAAGCATAGAGGGCTCCAAAATCCAAGGAGCAGCTTTAGACTTTCAAGGAGCATAAACTACGCATCTAATTTCCTGACTACCTATCACATTTTTTGTAGCCCTGGAGCACAAGGACACACCCACAAAATTACCCCATTTTGGAATGGAAACCTTTAACCACTTAAGCTCCGGAAGATTTTACCCCCTTCCTGACCAGGGCCTATTTTGCAATTCGGCACTGCGTGATTTTAACGGACAATTGCGCGGTCATGCGACACTGTACCTAAACGAATTTGGCGTCCTTTTTTTTCCCACAAACAGAGCTTTCTTTTGGTGGTATTTGATCACCTGTGCGATTTTTTGATCATGCGCTATAAACAAAAAAATAGCGTCAATTTTGCAAAAACAACAATATTTTTCAAATTTTTTTATATGAAATTCCCCCCCAAAAATAATGCAAAAATCAAAATTTTTTAACATTTTAGGCCAATTTTTTTTTACCATATGTTTGGTAAAAAATCACAAAAAGCGTATTTTGATTGGTTTGCGCAAAAGTTATTGCGTTTACTAACAAATGGAAAGATTTTTGTCATTTTTGTTGTTTTTTATTTAATGCGTAATGGCGGCGATCTGCGATTTTCGTTGCGGGACTGCTACATTGGGGCGGACAGATCGGACCCTTGACTGACATTTTTGACACTTTTGGGGTTACCAGTGACATTACTACAGTAATCAGTGCTATACATATGCACTGTTACTGTAAAAATGACACTGGCAGTGAAGGAGTTAACTGTATTGGAGAGGGAGGGGTTAAGTGTGTCCTAGGGGCGTGTTTCTAACTGTGATTGGCTGTGGCTTGATGTGTAAGAACAGTGATCAACGGTCCTACATAGTAGAACCGTTTGATCACCATTCTTACACAGGGGAGACTGACAGGCGGATTTGTTTACATTAGCCTCCTGCCTTTCTCCCGCTTTCACGGACGATCGCGAGTGCCCGGTGGACATCGGGCCTGCCGGGCACACGCGCGGGGGGGTCCATGACTGAGCGGGAGCGCGCATCCGGCAGCGCGCGCTCGCTCCCAAAACCCTTACAGGCTAGCGACGTAGCCCTACGTCGCTTTGCCTGTGAGGGGCTGACTGCCGATGTAAATAGTCGTGCGGCAGTTGGCAAGTGGTTAAAGGTATTTTTTTAAAAGGCAGAGTGGGTCTTTTGAAAATTTATTTTTTTGTTACAAGTTGTTGGAACGTGTGGAAGGAAAATGAAAATGTATTTTTTTACACAAAATTGTCATTTAATAAGATATTTCTAACCTGTATCATAGGCATATTTGGAATTACACCCAAAAACACATTCTGCTACTCCTTCTGAGCATGGCAATACAACATTTGTGAGACTTTTTGACAGCCTTGCTACAATGAATGATCCAAAATCCAAGGTGCACTTTTAGGTAATCTAGGGGCATAAATTATGCATCTCATTTCCAGACTATTTATCAAATTTTTAAAGGACCAAAAGCATGAGGACAGTGGAAACATCCACAAAATAGCCACATTTTGGAAAGCAAAACACCCATAGATATTTTCTAAGAGGCAAGGTGAGTCTTTTGAAGACTTCATTTTTTTTTTTTTTTTTTTGCCACAAGTTTTGTAAATGCAGAAAGAATATGAAAACATTTTTTTATACAAAGTTGTCAATATAATTAGATATATCTCACATGGGCATATTTAGAATTACACCCCAAAACACATTCTGCTATTCCTCTTGAGTATGGCGATACTACGTGTGAGACTTTTTTACTGTTTGGATCTATTATGCTCTGGACATTGTATTGTGTGTATGACACAAGTCAACAAATTGTGTAACCAAAGCACTGTAATGGTTGCCTCTATGCAAGTGACCTGGGAATATAGCTTAGTGTAGCATTATCTATAGCAATCCCAGTTCCTAAAAGCCAAGGAAGCCTAGCCTACTGGTACACGACTGCCCCCAGGAATGCCAATTTCACTGGCCAGGAAGTACAGAAGGCTAAGGAAAGGAAGATAAAAAGAGTTTATGTGTTCCAGGAGTCCATAGGGGATGGATGGGAATGGTGCCCCACAGGAATATAGTCAGTGGGACATGCAGATGGGTCAGATGAGGCCGTGGGCAGAGACATAGCTATCAAACAGGCCAAGGATCAGTCCAGGCAACAGGTAGAAGCCTGGTCAATAAACAGGCCAATGTTACTACAGGCAGCAGGCAGAGGCAACACTGCAATGGTGTGGCAGTTATCAGGAACACTGTCCTGGCTCACATTAGTCTAGTGGCACTTTGGACTAGACTGGTTGCAATCAGGAACACTGCTGCTGACTTACACTGGTCTGGTGACACTGGTACTGGTGTGGTGACAATCAGAGACACTGTTGCTGGCTTACATTGGCGTGGTGACACTGGGAATGATGTGGCAGTGTGATAAGGAACACTGTTGTTGGCATACACTGGTCTGGTGAAACTATAGCTGGTGTGACAGTGATCAAGAACACTGTAACTGGTGTGGCAGTAATGATTAATGATATGACTGGTGTGGCAGTGATCAGGGACACTGTAACTGGTGTGGCGGTAATTACGAACAATCTGACTGGTGAGTCTATGATAAAGGACACTGTAACTGATGTGGCGGGGATCAGGAACAATATGACTAGTTTGGCGGTGATCAGGCAAACATTATTGAAAGATTTTTTTTAACCTTAATGCAGAGAATGCAATAAGGCACTAAAAACTCTTGCCTTTAGAACCACTTTAAATTACAATGTTCATTTTAATGATGTTTAATGAATTGTCACACTCAGCAAATTACTTAACTTGATCTTCTGGTAAAATGAAAGAGAACATATAATGGGTTTGATTGTAAGTGTAAGTGTCGGTTCACATTATGGCGATCCAACTTCGGGGGCGACCTGTGAAGTCGCGTGCACCGTGACTTCGGCGCGACTTGCACGGACTTCACATAATGAAAGTCAATGCAAGTTGCTCCGATGTCGCCCCGAAGTAGTACAGGAACTATTTTCTAAGTCAGAGCAACTTGAGTCGTTCCTATTACAACGGTTCCTGTAGCACAGAATGGACTGCGACTTGCCAGGCTGACCAGTCGCCTGACAAGTCGCGGTAGTGTGAACCGGGACTAATAGTTTTACAATGTTATATTTTTACAATTTGTGTTTAACAAAAAAACATGTAATATAGGATACAATAATGAGATGGGATTCTCATCGCACTATATATAAATAAAGAAAACTTCAATATCCTGTCTGAATGAAACCTTAAATGGAGATTGGGAAAGGGGAGGGGGATGCATCACTGCTCTGACTTGTTTGTAAATTTTGAATCGAGTTATTAAAGTGTTACTAAACCGGGATCCTGTATTCACTATATCTGGTCTCCTATAGACAGAACAGAACATGGAATTGCAATTATTTTAGTAAATATAAACTGATAAATATCTTTTCTCATCAGCTGTATATAGAAATTGGAGCAATCTTGTGACTTGTAGAGTCAGTGTTCTCTCGATTGGTGGCAGAAACCAACCAATTTGTCAAATTGCCACCACTTCAACCCACCGACACCATAAGTGATCACATTGAATGCATCAGCGGTAGGCTGTGGTGCACATTGCAATGGGTATCTAGCCTGGAGCCAGTGCAGAAGTACACAGAAAGAAGTCTCCAATATATTAGAACTGAAGGCAGCCTTCCAAGTTCTAAAAGCATTCAAAGACCAAGTCAGAAGGACCAGTGTAATACTCCAGATGGACAACAGGGCAGCAGTCGCCTATGTACGCCGCCAAGGAGGAACGAGGAGTCAAGCACTCCTAGCGGAGGTTGCGCCCATTATGGACTCAACAGAATGTGTCAAGTCTATCAGCCACTTACATCCCAGCTCAACAGAATTACTTGGAGGACGCACTGAGCCGAAAAATGTTGGACAACAATGAATGGACCAGTCAGTCTTCCAGTGGATTTGCAGTCAGTGGGGTCATCAAGACCTCAACTTAACCTTCCTAGCGGTATTCCCGAGTGTGACTCGGGGTAAGATTTTAGTGCCAAAAGCGGTAACCCCGAGTCACACTCGGGGTAGCGCTAAGAAGATCGCTGGATGCTGGAGGAGGTTTTACTTACCTTTTCTCCGGGATCCAGCGAAGACTGCGAGCGGTGTGCGGCGGCGGAGCTCTCTCCCGATCGTCTGCGAGCCCCGGCTTCCGTCTCCGGCGACGTGACGTCCGCCGGGGGGTGGAACCGGCGGCAAATTCGAATGTAAAATGCACCAAACACACTGATATCGTTCAAAATAAAATAAAATCACATTACATTGCCCCCCAGTGCCCTTTCCTGCAGTTTTACTGTACTTTTTATGTAAATATATGTATATATATATATATACATATATATATATACAGTATATGTATACACACATATATATATATATATATATATATATATATATATATATATACACACACATATTATATATATATATATATATACATATATACATATATATGTATATGTATATATATATATATATATATATATATATATACGTATATATATATATATATACACGTAATTCTTGTGAATGAGCAGCCCAAACCAACTGTATACATTATATATATATATATATATATATATATATATATATATATATATATATATATATATATATATATATATATATATACATATATATATAGATATATATATATATATATATATATATATAATATATATATAATATATGTATACATAATATATGTATACATACATATATATATATATATATATATATATATATATATATAATATGTATAATAAATGTATACAGTTGGTTTGGGCTGCTCATTCACAAGAATTACATGCTTTCAGCACCTAAAATAATGGTACCGCTTTCAGCACCTAAAATCCAAAAGAATCATACCGCCAGGGAGGTTAATGGCATCCCCGACCAACAGGAAATGCAGAAGTTTTTTAGCGAGGGTAAAATTCCCACAAGTGGAAGCAGTGGATACACTTAGCTATGAATGGATCTGTACCCTAGCATATGTATTCCCACCAATTCCTATAATTCCAAGGTTTCTCTACAGAATACACAAACACCCAGGGGTGTTGATAGTAATCATTCCTTGCTGGCCCCACAGTCAGTCGTTCCCACTACTACAGGCTTTGGCCTTGGAACCCCCAATCCTACTACCGGGATACCAGATCTCCAGCAGCAAGATCAGTTGTACCAGGCTTCATCTTGCGGCATGGAGATTGAGAGGAGAAGGCTAGGGGAGGCAGGTTGCTCGGCCCCAGTTATGGAAACCTTGCTGAAAGCAAGAGAGACAACGACGAACAGTACCTACAATCAGAGCCGTCTGACCTGTGCATCAGCTTCCCCGCTGCCGACTGGGGGCGGGAGCGCACCGCCAGTAGCACACGCTCGCCCCCTAGCTGCCACCAAGCGACCGATGTATCCCTACGTCGGTTTGCCTGGGAGAGCCACACTACCGCAGTATATATGTGGTAAGCAGTCGGCAAGTGGTTAAGTGCCCATTCCTACTACCACGACTTGTCAGGCGACTGGTCAGTCTGACAAGTCGCAGTCCATGCAGTGCTACGGGAACCGTTCTAATAGGAGCTACTCAAGTAGCTCCGACTTAGAAAATAGTTCCTATACTACTTCGGGGCGATATCGGAGCGACTTGCATTGACATTCATTATATGAAGTCCGTGCAAGTCGCTCCAATGTCGCGGTGCACGCGACTTCACAGGTCGCCCCCGAAGTCGTGCCACGGTAGTGTGAACCGGCACTAAGAACTCTGCCACAACATCTGCTGAAGGTAAACAAACAATTTAATTGAAAATAAGACATAATTCTCCCAACAATGCAGAGAGACAAATCTAATCAGACGCACAAGTTAGATGTCAGGTCTATTTTGGAAGTATACATACAGATAACAGCCTCTTTAAGAAGTACAGAAAACCTGTTCGTCATCCCAGGTGGGACAAGAAAAGGGCTAGCAGCTTGTACAAGAACACTGGCATTGTGGCTGATCAAGACCATCAATAGGCCTTATGAGGCAGGAGGTTTAGAACCTCCAATAAATGAGAGAGATCACTTGACGAGAAGCCCGGGGGCATCCTGGGTGTATCCCCAGAAATAATATGTAAAGCTGCAACATGGTTTACATATAGCACATTTTTGAGTCACTATAAAGTAGATTTGGCAGCCTTAACTACTGAAGAGTTTGGTCGTTCTGTACTGGCTGGAGTTAACAATATATAAAATATTTCAGCATACCCTCCCTTGTGGTTTTTTTTTGGGGCGTGCTACATCCCATACGTGTATGCTGTCATGCTTTTGTGAGGAAAACTGAAAATGTTATAGTTACCTTACTTTCCTTTCCTGATGCATAAGCATGACAGCATACAGGTCCCTCCCTTGGGAGCCTGGCATTTGAGACTAATTATGAGAATGCTGCCTTGGGGGAGGTGACTCATTTATATAGTATACCCAGTCCTAATTGGGCAGAGCCTATACCCATACCTGTATGCTGTCATGCTTATGCATCAGGAAAGAAAAATTACCGTCAGGTAAGTATAACATTTTCAGTTTTCTGGCCAAACACAGTTATACTTGTTAGGGTTGACTTAGGCGTAGAGACTGTTCTCTTAAGTGGGGTACACACTAGTAGAAAATCTGCCGAAAATTCCCGCCCGAGGTGAAATCGTCATATTTTCGGCTAGTGTGTACACAACCTTCAGCAGCTGATCCCGACATTTTCAACGAAAAAAACGGAGGGACAAACACCAAAATTTTTATCATCTGTCCCCAGACAACCAATTTTCGTTAAATGTGTATGCAGTACATCTGTGAAAAACCGGATATGAAAGGACGCACATGATCTGAAGTTGCTGACGACCCGGAAGTCTAGGAACAAATGTCCCCCAAAAAAAAAAAAAAAAATCGGACGAGAAATTTCGTGAACATTTATGCACTGTCTACTAAAAATGGTTGTGAACGCGAGCATGAGAGAGAAAAATCGGAGGATGTTTCGTCCGATTTTCGTCAAGTGTGTACGGCCCTTTAGCAACATTTTGGTCACTTATGGGGAGATTTACTAAAACTGGAGAGTGCAAAATCTGGTTCAGTTCTTCATGAAAACCAATCAGCTTCCAGGTTTTATTGTCAAAGCCTAATTGAACAAGCCGAAGTTAGAAGCTGATTGGCTACCATGCACAGCTGCACCAGATTCTGAGTTCTCCTGTTTTAGTAAATCAGCCCCTTAGTTTCTCTAAACAAGCTGAAGCTTGGGATTTTTTTTTTAACCAATAACACTGAATACATATTGGCTGAAATTTGTGAAGAAATTCGATTTTTTTTTTTTAATTGGAAATGTTTTGTAGCAGAAAGTAAAAAATATTGTTTTTTTTTTTCAAAATTGTCAGTCTTTTTTATTTATAGCCCAAAAAAGAGAATAGAACACAGTGGTGATTAAATACCCCCAAAAGAAAGATCTATTTGTTGGGGAAAAAATGACATAAATTTTATTTGGGTACAGCGTTGCATGGCTGCACAATTGTCAGTTAAAATACCACAGTGCCGTATCGCCAAAAGTGGCCTGGTCAAAAAGGGGGGTAAATACTTCTGGAGGTGGTTAAGCTTTGTGAAAAAATCACCTTGCAAAGTGAGCAAGCTCTATTCCTTTGGTAGCTTGGTGAAAATGGTGAAGCTGTGTTCACTTTGAATACATAATAGTCTATTGTATAAACAGTAAGTGGAAAAAAGCTGAATTTTTAATTGCTTGTCTTTGAATTCATGAAGTGACTCCAGTTTCTTCAATGTATTTGTTAACCGGTTGCCGACCGCCGCACGACTATATACTGCGGCGGTCAGCCCCGGCCAGGCAGAGTGACGTATCGGTACGTCGCTCGCCTGTCACTTCCTTTGTGAGCCAATAGCGGGCGAGCGCACGCCCGCGGAGGCGCGCGCCCGCCGCGGCTCGTTCACAGGGAAGTTAGTGCGTGTGAGCGGCGGACCCGATGTCCGCCGGTCACTCGCCGATCGTCGGTACAGAGGGAGAAAGTCAGGCAGCTGATGTAAACAAGCCGCCTGTCATTCTCCCCTGTGTAGAAACAGTGATCAGACGGTTCTACTATGTAGGACCGTTGATCACTGTTCCTACACTAGTAGCCACAGCCAATCATAGTAGAAAGCACGCCCCTAGGGACACACTTAACCCCTCCCTCCCCAATAAAGTTAACCCCTTCCCTGCCAGTGTCATTTTGCAGTAACAGTGCATATGTATAGCACTGATTACTGCAGTAATGTCACTGGTAACCCCAAAAGTGTCAAAAATGTCAGTCAAGGGTCTGATCTGTCCGCCGCAATGTCGCAGTACCGCAAAAAAAAACGCAGATCGCCGCCATTACGCGTTAAAAAAAAAACACCAAAAATGACAGAAATCTTTCCCTTAGTTAGTAAACGCAATAACTTTTGCGCAAACCAATCAAAATACGCCTTTTGCGATTTTTTTTTACCAACCATATGTAGCAGAAAACAAATTGGCCAAAAATGTTAAAAAATTTTGATTTTGACATTTTTTTTGGGGGGGGAATTTCATATAAAAAAATGTGAAAAATATTGTTATTTTTGCAAAATTTACGCATTTTTTTGTTTATAGCGCAAAAAGAAAAAATCGTACAGGTGATCAAATACCACCAAAAGAAAGCTCTGTTTGTGGGAAAAAAAAGGACGTCAAATTCGTTTAGGTACAGCGTCGCACGACCGCGCAATTGTCTGTTAAAGTCACGCAGTAAAAAATTGCAAAAAAAACCCTGGTCGGAATGGGGGTAAAATCTTCCGGGGCTTAAGTGGTTAAAATAGAATTACACTTTATTTACAAGTTATTTCAAATAATACATTCTTATTAACCATGGAAACATTCCCCAGCACATAGTTAGTGCATACATATTACTTATATTTTAAAATATTTACTAGGGCTGGCTCCAGATTCCACAGCATAATAATTCCTCTGAACTTCCTGTTGGGGATTGTGCACACTGAGTGCAAGGTCACAAGGGACAGCACAGTCTCCAGTAGCTGTCGTTTTTTTAGCTTTGAAGAGGGAGGAAGAAGAAGCAGGTAAGTATTTCCAGGCTGGGAGCGCCCATGCAAGAGTGGATTCATAGCTTTCTAACTGGGGAACTGGAAATCTGGGCTAGCACTGAGAGGTGCAGCTTGTAAGTCGATTGAAATTAACCAGTCAGGTGCTGTCCCAGGTGGGAGGGTAGGAGTTTCCCGGGTTCTTTGGTGTTTTTGCAGGTTTTTCTCTGGGCCTAATCCACTAATCCTGTGCTATAAAGAAGGGACAGTGGTCCGGAGTGAGGAGAAGATGGATGAGTAGAGGAGTTGGAGGAGTTGGTGGTTGGAGAGAGAAACCCAGAGACCATAACAGAAAGAGAAGGAGAACAGCACCCATGAGTAGCAGAAGACTCTCACTCACTACTACATGGATGCAAAGTCATCAGAACTTGGGATTCACCTTGAAGACACCAACTGTTGGAGAATACCTCTGATGGACTTTATTTTTACATGGACACCACCTTTGCAGGTATGCTGGGGCAGCACATAGCCTGAGTTAGTGTTGGGGATGTAGGGGAGAATTATGTCACTGAATGTTGGACTTTGTAATGTCTTTTCACTTTTTCAAGCTAAGTTTTGAAACCCTGTTTCCGCCTGGTCTTAGGTTACAAAAAGGGGTGCAAACAAGTAACCAATACTATCCCATGGTTCAGGTCACTAAGGTACTTGAGATATGAAGACACCCGTATAGAGATAAGGCAGTGTGAAGACACAAGTGGTTGCCTAGGATAACAAGGCCGTCTAAGAGACAGCCTGTCGATATCGACGATAGTATGTACCTGCTGCAGGTGGAATGGCCTCTAGCATTGAGGGAGATATTGTCGGCACTCCTTTCATCAGCATTCTGATTCCCAGGAGAACAGTTATGGTGCAAGTGTACATGGTGTACATTCATCTCTAACAGCAGACGCCCACCTTAGGGTTGAGTATTCCCCAAAGGCAGCCCCAGCCTTATCCCAGGGCATTGATAGCAATGGCACATGAGTAAAGGTACTCCAAGTTTAGTAAAGTGATCCTATTACAGGTGCCTAGTGTAGCCTAGAAGAACCTAGAAGAAATGGCTGAAGATAGAAACATTTTGGGGTCTCATTGAAGACAGGAGGTGTGTAGGTACACAGCCAGCAACGTCCAGGAGTACAAAGAAATGTATTGATAAAATGGATTCATGATAGCATGGAGCCAATGTGTTTTGGAAGCCAAACACACTCTCCCTTCATCAGGGCTGATGAAGCGGAGTGTGTTTGGCTCCCAAAAGACATGGACATTAAATTACCTTGGACTCCTGGATGTTTGTTTGGTGCTGATCATTGGGTTGTATGTGTGTAGATTCTCAACTCTGGGTCCTTTCCCTTTCTCCTGACAGTGGTCCCCATCTTGTGGGGTGCTGCTAAGCAGGAGCCAGTGTGGCCAGTGACAATTTCAGTGACCTTTAGGAAATCCAAATTCAGTGCCCTGTTTGTTCTTGTGTTTGAGAAACAAAAACCTGATGCTTTTCCTGGGGAGATTTCCTTATTCCTCATTCACAGTAACTAGGACATTTTATAAAGGGAAATGTCTTCAATGAGGACATATGTCAGATGCTTGGCCCCACCCTCTCTCATTTTCTTAGCCCCCATTGGGCCACACAGGCTTATTGGTTGCAGCACTGTGGTCCTCAGGTCAATCCTGGCTAGGAAACTATCTGCATGGGTTTGTAGGTTCTCCCTGTGTTTGCATAGGTTTAGTTCCTGTCTAACTTGACCCTAGTATGTTGATGTATGCATGTAAGGTACAGTAGGGACATTAAAGTTTATGCTCCTGGAGGGCAGGAAACTATTGTGAACTTGCAGCATTCAAAAAGCTACATACATTGGCGGTGCTATATAGATGCTCATTGTTGTAATCGGCAACTTTGTTGGCAAATAGTGTGGCTTAGGAGATTGGTCAGGGTGAAGCCAGGGTTACTGTCACTGCTTCGTCCATTGTCAAAACCTTTACATTGGCCAAACAGCATGAAGGGGGTCGGGAGAAGACTCGGCTGTATTCCTTACACAATCTACAATTGTGACGGAGCAGGTGTTGTCAATAATCTGGCTGTGTGGCAGGGCTTTTTAAATCTCAGAAATGAATGGACAGAAATGAGAATACTTTGCCAAGCAAAACAGCTCACTTACTGTATATACGTTTCAACAGTGGATTTAGCTTTCTATCTGGGGATCTGCTTGGAAGAGTATGTGAAAGAGATGGGCATTTTATTAAGGAAAAGGGGAAGCAAGGTGCATGAATACAGTAGAGGGAGAATGCTCCAGACACGGATGAGTGTGTGGGAATGGGAAAGGAGAGAAGGCACATAGGATAGTGAAGGGAGGCAATGTGAGAGCGTTTGAAGAGTGTGTTTGAAAGGGGGGGAAACAGGATAGGGAAAATAAGTGAGTATGGGGAAGGGGAAAGACAGTATAGGAAAACTAGAGATGGAGGGGACCATGGGAAGAGGTAAGCACATGCCAAAGAAGGGTGGTGCACGGTAAAGACAGTACCTTGGAACAGTTTCTGTTAGAGAAACAGTTGACAGACATACAAAGTATCTATAATTGTAACACCAGAAAACATCTGTGTGGTCCATGTTAGCCACGAAATAAAACTAAAACCAAACTTTTTATCCAAAAACAAAAGAACTGTAAGCCTTTCAAAGCAAAAAACCCCATCTTCTCCAAGCTGGAAGTTTAGAATTTGACATTTGTATTGAAGATTTACAAAATACATGTTTTATTTTTAATGACTATATTAAGTGTTGGGATTTGTGTTGTTAGCTACATTTGCTTTTTAGAAGTTTCTACACCTGTAGTGCCCAAACTGTGGCCCAGGAGCTGCATGCAGCCTTTTGCCATTTTTGGGACCCCATGAGATACGAATCTGTGTTTCCCTATTGCCATGTTATAGCAGTGATTTCCAGCAGCCTCATGTCATATATCTCCAGTTTTTTACTGTCTCCTGAAGCATAACCTCAGTCTCCAACAAGTCCTATAGCATGTTCACATTCTCTGACAGTCTCTTGCAGCATGTCTCTAACCATCTCTTGTATCATGCCCAAAATATTTGACTATAGTAAATTTTAATGTGCATCTGCTGTCTATGATAATGAATGCTAACTGAATTTTATGTTCAGTACTTTGGTGATGGTGGGGGCTGCACTGGAGGCCCCCCATGTTGTGAAAGTTGACCACCACTGTTCTACAGGTACCACAAGTCCTAAAGGCAAAGAACTACAAATGATGAGAAAACCTGTCTTGTGCCACATTTGGAAGTGTCAGAAGTCTCAGCCTTATATGGACCTGAGGTCACATAAATTAGCTGGAGGAGCTTTCAGTACCTTTAAATGCATGTATACAGTATGATTTCGTCTTGTAACGTGTACTCTGGCTGAAGGAAGTTCTCCAGGAAGAAGTCCGGGTCTGCAGGCAGGAGGCAGTCAGAGCGGCTCCTGCTTTATGATTGCTGCTACAGCTAGTTAAAGTGATCATTCAGTTTTGTTTTTTTACACTACTGCAAGTAACATTGTCATAGCAATTGTCCCTGAACATCACAAGGTCTGTTTTGTGAGCTCATCATGGCAGGAACTGCAGCAAGTCTGTACAACCAACAAATGCATTTTTTCTTTTAATAATTATTCCTTTTTTTTTTTTTCATCTATCATGTTAACTCTAATTAGACATAAACAACTCCATCCACCCTATTCTTCCCTTAGTATTTTGTTTTTACTGATCTTAGTGTTTTGTTTTTTTAACCACTTAAGCCCCAGAAGATTTTACCCCCTTCCTGACCAGGCCCTATTTTGAGATTCGGCACTGCGTGACTTTAACGGACAATTGCGCGGCCGTGCGACGCTGTACCTAAACAAATTTGATGTCCTTTTTTTTTCCACAAACAGAGGTTTTTTTTTTTTTGGTGGTATTTGATCACCTGTGCGATTTTTTGATCATGCGCTATAAACAAATTAAGAGCGTAAATTTTGAAAAAATACCAATATTTTTCAAATGTTTTTTATATGAAATTCACAAAAAAAAATGTAAAAATCAAAATTTTTTAACATTTTTGGCCAATTTGTTTTCTGCTACATATGTTTAGTAAAAAAAAATCGCAATAAGCATATTTTGATTGGTTTGCACAAAAGTTATTGCGTTTACTAACTACGGGAAAGGTTTTTGTCATTTTTGTTGTTGTTTTTTTAACGAGTAATGGCTAAGATCTGCGATTTTTTTTGCGGGACTGCGACATTGCGGCGGACAGATCGGACCCTTGACTGACATTTTTGACACTTTTGGGGGTACCAGTGACATTACTACAGTAATCAGTGCTATACATATGCACTGTTACTGTAAAAATGACACTGGCAGGGAAGGGGTTAACTTTATTTGAGTTGGAGGGGTTAAGTGTGTCCCTAGGGGCGTGATTCTTACTGTGATTGGATGTGGCTGTGTGTGTAACAGCAGAGATCAACGGTCCTACATAGCAGGACCGTTTGATCCCTGCTGTTACACAAGGGAGAATGACAGGCGGCTTTGTTTACATTAGCCGCCTGCCTTTCTCCCTCTGTAACTGACAATCGCGAGTGACCGGCGGACATCGGGTCCGCTGGTCACTCGCGCTGAGGTGTCTGTGAATGAGCAGGGGCCGGAGCACGCCTTCCGGCGGCGCGCTCGCCCCCTATCAGCTCACAGGCGAGTGACGTACCGGTACGTCTCTTTGCCTGCACGGGGCTGACCGCTGCAGTATATGTACTTGCGGCGGTCGGCAAGTGGTTAATTTATGATTTTACTTGTTTAATTTTTTTTTGTAGCATTAAAAATACCATATATAATTTGTATAAAATGTACACATTTTATCACCTCAGAACTGCAAGTAAAAGATGTGCAAATGTCCAATCAATAGGCGTATACTGTATATCGAAAAAAGAACTTTGGTCCCCTATGGCAGCCTTTTTCAACCAGGGTGCCCAGGCACCCTGGGGTGCCTTGAGGTTTCTTCAGTAGGGATGATCGAACGGTTCGGGTCGACCATCGGTTCGACCCAAACATTGGCTGTTCAAAGTGCGGCCGAATTTAGAACTTTTTGCCCAAAAAGTTCGGAATTCGGCAACCAGAACCGACCAAAATGCAATGGGACAGGAAATGGGCTTTAAAAGCCCATGATTGGACCAGAACCATTAGCAAAAGCCAATTGAGGGGGCAGGAGAATGCTAGGAATGTGATTGGAGTGACTAGGGGGTCCATAGGCCAATCATTAGTGAATACGCCCCCCAGTATATAAGATCGCCCCCGCCAAATTCCTAGCATTGTTATACAGGGACATGGAAGAGAGTGAAAGCAGTTCTGTGACTTCTGCTACAAAGTGTCATTTAGCATTTATTAGTGTGAGGAAAGGGATATCTAGTGTAGTTAGGGTGCTCTTTTACACTTTAGTTAGATGCAAAAATTTAGTTTCTGTAGGGAAAGTGTTAAGTGCCAGGGTGACCGTAGTGTAGTGTAGGGTGAACTGACACTGACTGCTATGGCAGGGTGACCAAACCCTTCCATATCAGGGTGACCGCTATAGAGAAAAGCTAGTTTCTCTGAAGTCACTTTCGCTGCAGTAATATGGCTTCGCCCCTGTCAGCTTGCTTTTTGGCTGCAGGCGTCGATTTTTTGCGCACATGTTTGGAGTCAGGCATGACATCTGAACATGTGTATAGGGGGTATATATATATATACCCATGTATGTATATATACACCTGCACATATATAGGTGTGAAAGGAGCAGAAAACACTACTTGCGCTAATGAAATAATTAACACCAATATAGTTACGCTCCTATCACACCTATATATGTCTAAGTGTAAAATACATATAAGTATGTGTGTATATATACCACTATACACAAGTTCAGATGTTTTGCCTGCCTCCAAAGAACCCAAAAAAATGCCCAAAAAAACGCTAGCGCCAAAAAAAAAAACGCTCAGGTGTGTTGTTGCAGGCATTTTTTGGGGGTTTTTGGAGGCAGGCAAAACATCTGAACTTGTGTATAGTGGTATATATACACACATACTTATATGTATATATACACCTAGACATATATAGGTGTGATAGTAGCAGAAATATATGCTTATGCTAATGAAATCATTTACACGAATATGTCCCTGGGGTATGACCCAGAACCCTAGGCACTTTTTAGGGGCATTTATTGGGTTTTAGGGCTTCAAAATTGTGTTTTTTGATTACCGAAGTTCGGGTCCCATTGATTTCAATGGGGTTCTGAAATCCGGGCTGAACTTTCGGGAAGTTCGGATGTTCTGGCCGAACCGAAATTTTGAAAAGTTCGATCATCCCTATTCTTCAGAAGTGTCTTAGCAAAATGCCTAAAATTGCCCACAAAGTGTATACAAGTCAAGGGGTGGATTAAGCGTGCCTTTTAGTTACACAAAGCCACAGGTTTTTAATGTGCACCATTTCAACCTTCCAGCCACCAGCGTTCTAACAACCAGTGATGTCATCAGTGTTGAGAAAAATGGGTGTTGCTTGCTTGCACAGCATCTTTGTTTGTCCCTCCCCTGCCCCCTCTTCATCAACTCTTGGGTCAGCTGAGTAATGGAGAGAAACCGAGGGAGAGGAGAAACACTGGAAAACTGGTCGGTACCAGAGTGCAAAAGTGTATTTGCTTTGGAAGAATAAATCATCTCTAATGTTGAGTATCCTACGTACCTGGATGCTGCTGCATTATGTAAAATTATTAGAATTAGTTTTTTTACATTTATATAATGGGAGCCTTGAGACTGTTCATACCTTTAAAGGGTGCCTTAACTGAAAAAAGGTTGAGAAACAATGCCCTAGGGGTACACAACCATCAGTGCTGAATTGGGAAAGATTGTATCAATGTACAAATACTGTACTGGCGACCCTAGCATAAGGAACAAACTATTCAGAGTAAGGAAATACAATAAGACACGTGGCCACTCACTAAAACTAGAGGAAAGGCGGTTTAACCTTAAAATGCGTAAGGGGTTCTTCACTGTAAGAGCGGTAAGGATGTGGAATTCTCTTCCACAAGCAGTCGTATCAGCAGGGAGCATTGCTAGTTTCAAAAAACTATTAGATGGGCACCTTAGAGATCACAACATACAGGGGTATACAATGTACGGTTAAAAGCAAACACACACACACATCATAGGTTGAACTGGATGGACTGATGTCTTTTTTCAACCTCACTAACTATGTAACTATGTAATTGTGCCACCACTGTGGTTAGTAAGTTAATCAAGCGGTATCCCTTAGAAAATGTATTCACATATAGAACTTAAATGCCAATAGTGTACAGTCTTTGGTATATTTTACATAAATCAACAGACATTATTATGGGCGAGAGATCAAAGAACAGATATTAATAAATTGGTACCTACAGTAAGTATTGAGTTGAAAAATAATGCTACTAACCTAATGATAGAAAATACACAGCATTTATTTCAGTTATCATATTTTTTCTTTCCGTGATCAGTGAGCATGTGAGACGATGAGACTACCGCCTCTTGCCAGTCATTGAAGCCTCTTGCCAGTCATTAAAGCAAAATTTAAGGTTTAGTTAATTTACCCTAGCACGGTTGTAAACAGCTTTATGTAATTATGTGAGTATAAGTCAGCTTGTGCCTACATACACTTCAAACTTTCAATCATGTACTGGGAAATTTAGAAAAACAGAGCTTCTTTATGCAAATAAATGCTTGAAGTGGACACTTTGCTTTAATGCAAACTGCAAATTAAACAAATGAACCAAGTGAAAATGTAAAGCTGTGTAATCCCCCACTTGGTGACAAGACAATTCAAGTATATCATGGAACTCAGATAAGATACAATGCATGAATCCTGTTCTCTTTGTATTGCTTCCTTTGTGTGAAACCCCTGGGGTTCCTGCTAGTCCCCTTGCTTTCCTAATAAAAACTGACCACACTAAGCAGGAGAGCACACAGTGATCAGTTCTCTACCTATCCTGGGAACTCAGTGTATTCTCCTCCAGTGATCAGACTTGTCCTAACACCCCGCCCCCCCCCCCCAAAAGACACACTGAGACTCCTTCCTATTCTCATTATTCTTGAATGTTGCGGGCTGGGGATGTAGAACATATCCAACTCCTCACCACTCTCTCGTGTCCTCCCTGGATACTTAACACTTGATCAGCACTGTATTCTGTCCTCTGAATTCAATTCACTGTGATATATAGGCTCACATCACAGGAAGCCACTCCTTTATGATTATGATCCTTGTGACTCTCTAGGCCAGGTCCATAGGCTGACCCAAGCAGAGAGATGAAGGACATAAAAAGCACTTGTCCTCCCAACAAACAGGGCCATCGTCACCCACTAAAATCACCTGCTTCCCCAAAGGTTAAACGTGTGTGCCAAATGTACTTAAAGTGGAACTTTACCCATAACAACTTGATAAGAGATAATGTTCTTTAGCAAGGAACATATATTCCACATTAATAATGATGCTACCAACATTAGTGTGTACTGTAAATTACCTCCAGCATTGCTCCTGTTTCTTCCTGCTGGAGGCTGCCAATTTGAAGCCCAGAACCCCTGAACAGCAGTAAATCATAAAGGGTAAATAAACCCATTGATTTACTAGTTTCAAAAAACAGTTACATTCCTGGAATGCCGGGATTGCTAACTGTCACATTTGCTTGTGTCCTCGACCAAACTGTCAAACTATCAAATGGCTTACATCATAACTGACCACATGTGTAGCACCATGGCAGTTGCAGATCAAACAGAAGCAGCTTCCTTGGCTGTAAAGGATAGGAGGGTTCAATTCAGCTTTAAGCTGTCAGCAGATCAGCCTCTACAAATTTGGTAGTACCTAAAAAATAGAGAGCAACTGAGCATGTGCAGAGCAGGATGAGACTTTTAAACAGTATAGGTACCTATTTTTAATGTTTTACATAGCTATACCTGCAAAAGGGACCAGCCTGAAGTGATCCAGCAAGACTTAATTAAGTTCCACTTTAACCACAATGGTTAGCCTGGTACAAATTTCCTGCAGCAGCACAGAGCTGCTCAAACCTAAAGATTGAATGGCTTAACTCCTAAAATAAATTCTTCTGATACAGCAATATTACACTGATTCTGATTATAGGCACTTCCTCTAGTTAAGGAAACTTCTTTGTTTTAACAAAGTTCCTTTTACTGAAAAATGTGGGAATTACAGTTACATCTCACATCAATCTTCACATACAGGGACAGCTGATTGAAAAAGTAAAAGGTAGAACTGGCTGTGCTGCTGTAACATAACACTGTCCCTTACCTAGGCCCGGACTGGACATATACGGAACACTGGGCATTTGCCCAGTGGGCCGAGGCCACCGGGCCGCATCTTCTAACAAGCAGGGTCCCACTGGCACTGCAGAGCGGCCAGGTGCACAGAAAACAGGCAACGCTGCTCGCTGCATTATTGCCCAGTGAGCAAGGAGCGGGTTGGGCCAGGAGCTCCACTGACACTCTGATCCTGCCCCATTTCATGCAGCCTGTAAACTCGGGACTCAGAAGGCCACAGGGTAAGATCTGAGATTGGTGTGGGAGCAGGATCCAGCACTGAGAGCCCATGGATGGTGAGCTTGGCTGGCCAGGACCAGGTAGGTCCTTGTCCCGAACTGCCTATAACTGTTCCTAACCTTGTCAGCAGCCTGAGTTTTCAGTAACAGCTGCTGGTATGGGGTGAGGGGGAAAGGGAATTGCGGGGAATGTGTGCACTGCAAGCCTCATCTATGTGGCTCCACCAGGCACAGAGAGTGGCCAGAGGAGATCTGATGATGGGGGGGGGGGGGCTGTGACTGTAGGACTGTAGGTGGGGCTATTGCAATTAGAAGGCTTTAAGTGGTATCCCTATAGAAAGTGAAGTGACATTTGGGGGTGGAAAAAGAGTAGAGGGGGCTTTGTGGGAGGGGCTATAGGGAAGTGAGTGGCATTTGAGGGTAGGGCTATGGAGAGAGAAATTTATGAGCAGGGCTATTGAGAGTAGAGAAGGGCTTTAAAGAGTACAGGAGGGGTTGTGGGTGGGGCTATGAAGAGTACAGGAGGGTGATGGGCAGGGCAATGGAGAGTTGGTTGGGGTTATGGAGCTAAGTGATGGGTGAGCAGTAATAATGTGCAGTAACCCAATAATGTGCAATAACCTAATGATGTGCAGTAACCGCTAAAAACTAATCAGTGAGCAGTAAGGATGTGAAATAACCCCTGAAAACCAACCAGTGAGAAGTAAGGATGTGCAGTAACCTCTAACAACAAATCAGTGAGCAGTAATAATGTGCAGTAACCTCTAGCAACAGTTCAGTGAGTGGTAAGGATGTGCAATAAACTCTAGCAACCAATCAGTGAGCAGTAATGATGTGCAGTAACCTCTAGCAACCAACTAGCAAGCAGAAATTATGTGCTGTAGCCTCTGCCAACCAATCACAATCACTTTTTCTTCTCAGTCCCATGTTATATTATTAAAGTGGGAGTAAACTCCCTTGGTTGATTTTTACCTATAGATAAGCCTATAATAAGGCTTACCTATAGGTACAGTACGTATCTCCTAAACATGCACTATTAAGGAGATATTTACCTGTTAAGCCGTCAATGATGGCACCGGCGCATGTGCTCTGAAGGAACAGCATACCCATTACTTCAGAGTCCTGTGCCATGAATAGCAGCTCCAGCACGCATGCACAGGAGTGACGTCATTGCGGCTCGTCCAAGCAAAGAACCAGAGCCCGCCAACCTGGAAGGAAGACCGGGTGATGATAGAAGCCCTGCCAGTGGAGCCACTGGAGGGCTTTGTTTTAAGGTAAGTTTCACAAAATGTGCTAGTATGTGATGCATACTAGCACATTATAACATTGCCTTTCAGGAGGAATTTTTTTTACTACCGCTTTAAAGTATCCAGTAAACAGGTAATTGTCATTAATTGTAAATTTGGTATAAACAAAAAAATATATAAAAATGGACTGCTCAGTGTAAAATGCCCAGGCCTATTTTTTGTCCCAGTCCAGGCCTGCCCTAGCAGTTTCACATAAGAAAAAGGTGCATAGAGAACCTAGTGTGACCCATACCTAAAATGGAAAATGTCCATAGCAACAATAGTCCATGGAAATTTGGAAGATGAGGTCTTTTGAAGGGTAGTGAATGAAAGAGCAGAAATCACATTGTAGCAGTAGGTCCTGACACATGTACACCCATTTGACAACAATCCCCGGCTGGTCCTCTGCAGAACTATATACCCCAAAAACACAGGATGTGACACATCTGCAGAGGAAGAAGTCACACATAACCCAATTCCCCTGGCAATTAGCAAAATAATTAAAGAGATACTACACCAAAAATACAGTAACTTTGGCAAAAACAATAAACAAAAGGCACCGCCTACAAACATAAATAAGAACATATTACAAGGATGTATGGTACACTACACCATATATCATGCAGAGTCATAGTGCATTAATAATTTACAGCATAGTTATAACTGATGATGATTCACTGATGTGAATGTACAATATACGTTACATGTAAAGCTCTGCGTAAGTTGTTGGCGCTACGTAAATACCTGTAATGAATAAATAACATTCATAAAAGGCACAATAACAATCCACAAAAAAATCATACCAGATAAATATATAATACCAAATAACAATAAAACCTCTTCATAAATAAAAGAAAAGTATTGTTAACCCTAATATTACAGGGTTTGTAAAGGCATTAAAAAAGCAAAACAAAAAACAAACATGTTATACTTACCTGCTCTGTGGTTTTGCACAGAGCAGCCCCGATCCTCCTCTCCTTGTGTCCCCTATCCATGCTCTGCCCCCCCCCTCCCCCACCACTGAGTGACCCATAGCTAGCCACTTGCTATGGGGGCACTCATGCATGCTCACTCCTGAGCCCAGCTCTCTGTATCCGTAAGACACAGAGAGTCTGGCTCAGCCCCGCCCCCTCCCTCCTAACTGGCTGTGATTGACAGAAGTGGGCGCCAATGGCTCCTGCTGCTGCATCTCAGCCAGTAAGAAGAAAAGAGACCTTTCATGCACATTGCTGGATCAAGATCAGGCTTAGGTAAGTATTAAGGGGCTGAGAGGGAACGGAGTGGGGAGCTGCACACTGAAGGTTTTTTTTAACTTAGAATATAAAATGCATGAAGGTAAAAAAAAACCTTCAGCCTTTAGAACCACTTTAAAGTTCTTAGGCTAAGTGTATCCAATAAGTAAATACAAAAGGTTTATTTTTTGGTAACTCTTTAGTGAGATTTGAACCCCTTCAAAAGCAAAACACGAAATATGTGTTGCAGAACATCAGGCCACTAGGGTCCCTCCTGTTATGTTGTCGGAATGTAAAAAAAATGTGAGTTGTGAGACCTGTTTTATTATAATTATTGTTTTCTTCAAACCAGATCTTAAATTGCCTGGTGGCATGACCCACGTACTGATAGCTGCAAGAGCATTCCTGCCAATAAATGACCTGGGTTGTGTCACACAAGATAAAATGCTCAGCTTGAAAATTCTCATCCGTTACTGTTGGATCTGAATATATATTGCCTCCTTTCCTGACCTAACTTTATTTCTAAAATCTACCACACATTAGTAGATGCTAAATGGTTCTGTAACCTATTAGCTTTCCTAAATATGTATTTAGGTTGCTCCGGTAAGACATTACCCAAATTATACTTTAATAGGATAGGCCAATTTTTTTTTACAATTCCCTTTATGACCTTCTAACCTATATTGCAATTAAAATGAGAAAAAAAAAACATATTCAAAATGTAATGCCTTATTATCTTAATTTTTCTTTATGTATTTGGCTAACCCTGTCCTATCCATACAGGTTACTTCCATGATATCTTTATTAATATTATATTTATTATACCCATTTTTTCATAAAATGATCACTCAAAACTTCTGCCTGTTTACAAAATTCACCCTGCTTTATGTCACATCCTTTCACCCTTAAATAAATAAGGTCCCACATCTCTCTGCTGGAAAGCATTCTGCATACTGCAGTGGAAAGTGAAGCAGAGGTGTGAATAATTTCTGACTGATCAGCGGTGTGCATAATTAAACTGTAGAGAGACTTTGATGAGCTGAGTTAAAAATTCCAAACCATTGGAATCAGGCATAGAATTAGGTGTTGTTAGAATACCAAGGTGCCATGCCCAAGAGGACATTACACCATGGGGTAGCCAAGTAAAGTTAAGTATCACCAAGAAAAAAAAAAAAAAAAAAAACACGAGAAGCTCTGAACCCTCTATGTGTTTACATGCTAATATTTTTTTCGACTGTAAGCTGATCTCACAATCTATCACCTGCATAAAAATTCACATATTAGGCAATGTAATATTTCTGCAGAGTCTGGCATTGTTAATTTAGTACATGAATGTTACAAATTCGTCTTAAGGTTATGTCGAGAGGCACCATGTCGTTGACTGTCAGAGAGGTGCTCTGTTGATTTGGACCCCTGAATAGAGTTGAGCGGATACCTGGAAGTCCGTGTTCGGTGGGTTCGGCCGAACTTGAAAAGACCCGGACTTTTTCCAAACTTGACCCGGACACCGAACCCCATTGAAGTCAATGGGGACCCGAACTTTTAGGCACTAAAATGGCTCTAAAAAACAAATGGAAAGGGCTAGAGTGCTGCAAATGGCAGCAAAATGTTTTATGTCACGGTCAGCAGCAGGCTATGAAGGAAAAAGAAAAAAAAATTCCACTTTAAATTTGTAATTTTTAAATAGCAGATTAGAACAGCAATCTGTAGTAAAATATAGCTGAACGCTGCACACAACAGACTGATAAAAATATTTTTTTTCTCCCTCCTTCTCCTCCTCCTCAGTGGGCTCAAGTGAGGGCAAAAAGATTGTTCACTGCACCACCCCCCACACAGCAAAATCGATGTAGATCGCTAACGGATGATTGTTCTGTCCTGTGTCTCCTAATCTCTCCCTGCCTACTCTCTCCAGCCTGTCCCTAAAATGCTTTTCTATCTTTCCCTGCCTACACTCCGACCTGTCCCTACATTCTTTTCAGCCACAATGTTGTTTTTCCCTGTCTGTCCCTAATCAGCAGCAGCCAGCACCGTTGTGTGTGCTCTCTCCCTACACTAGAACAGACTGACGCACACCGCGCTGTGTCTCTAGCTTATAAAGACCTGGGTCACATGCTTCAGCTGGCCAATCACAGCCATGCCATTAGTAGGCATGGCTGTGATGGCTTCTATGGCACACCAGTTAAACGCTTGTTGATTGGCTGTTGAAACCGCGCCATTAAAAGCGCGCCATTACATACAAAACAGGAAATAAAATTACCGAACACGGATTTTAAACCCGAATATACATTAAAGTTTTAATATTTAAAATAATACAGTCTGTGTTCGCTCAACCCTACCCCTGAACTGTCTATACTGGATAACCAGCAGGAACCAGAAGGCTTATCCAAGAGGTGTAGACTAACAACAGGTTCCCAGGAGAACAGAGAACACTAGAATTGGAAGGAGTTGATAACTGAAAATGTGAAATGCGGCCCTTGCTGAATTTTGAACATCACCAAGGTACTTGAGCACTAAGGGAAAGCAGGTGACACGGGAAGCCCCCATAGGGTAGAGTCTAAAGGCCAGTTGATATTCACCAGGGACTACCTCACACGGTTTGGACATAGCACCATGCTTACCCAGGTCATAATTCCTGGGTTCACCCTGCTCTGGGCACCACGGACCAAGTGGCTCATGAACTCAGCAAATGGTGTCATATTGGAGCAGATTGGAAGACTGTGGACATCTGCAGAAGGAGGAAAGCAGTTTGTGGGCAAGGCCAGGAATGGGGTAACCAAAGAGAAGGAACAACACACAGAGCCCAAAACAGGGTTTAATGATTATTGTATTGTAGGGTGGTAAGTGAACAGACAACAGAACAAGAGTAATCTGCAATCAATAACACTAGCACAATGGTTATTGCAACTGCAGCACACACTTGAGGTAATATTTCCAAACAATATCCACAAACACAGGGACACCAGCAACACAGTTGAGAAGCTAGTAATATTTCTCTCAGGGATATTGGCAATACCTAGACAGAGTCCAGCAGCATAAAAGTACTTAGGTATAGGTTACAATACCAGGGCTGCACCTGCATAGTAGTGGCTAACAGCCAGAGTCCTAACATACAGCATTAAATATCAGAGTATAGGGAAGCAGGCAACAGTCCCTAATCTATCTCTCCTCGAACAGGGACCTTACCCTAGGGCTTACTCTCTGTCCCTCACCAGCATGGTTTCTTTCCCTACTCTAGCACTCGCAAAATGTGCATCCCAGCAGGGCACTGCTATTTATCAGCACTGCCCATACTAAAGATGTCCGCTAAGGTCACTCAGGGCTGCTGTGTCCAACCAGACGACCTATGGAGGCCGCACAGGAGCAATGTTGCTCCTAGTCTCCACTTCATCCTGCACAGTGGCACAGCATCAAAGAACACAGCGCCACCTTCAGCATGGAGGAAAAAGCTGCCTTCAAGTTTTCATTGGCTGAAGCTGGGAGCAGAGTTGATTGGCCACAGCTGGTGTTATTTCCCTTATAACTGTAGAACTTGCCTTGTAGTCAAAGAGTCAGGATTTCCCCATATTTAAGGGATGGATAGGACTGAGCTAAATTAGCTTGAAGAGTGTTGAGAGTGCAGCCTTTTGGAAGAGGCCTAGTGAGACAATAAGGGGTGTGACCCATAAATGGGAATTCATGAAAAAGGAGAAGACATGACACAGTAATCGTTAGTACCACAATTTTTCCTTCCTTCCACTTTGCTGCATGTTATTAAACCACTACATTATTATGGAACTACAATAATCTCTTTGGACTGTCAGTTACTAATTACCTTAGTACTACTTTGTAAAAGAAAAGAATCTGGTCAGCCGCATATTCTGATAAAATCGCCTTTTTTTTGGACGTATTCAAGAAAAACTCTCCACACTACAATCAAGGGAACATGGCACTACAGCTAACGCGTTTCAGGCCAACATCAGTGCTTGGTCATAGCTAAGCCTAAAATGTTCATACAGGTATATATATACTGACATGCAAAAATGCACTTAATGATTTCTTAATTTTAAGTAACCCTGGGAGGAACAATGAGGCACAGTTGCCGACAATTGTCAGTAATTAACTGTGTCTCTCAATCTACAGAACTAATACAGAAAAAAAAAACTATAAAATCAGTGTAGCACTGCCCCCTAGAGGACTGCTGAGAATTACACTTTCTGGATACCCCTGGGTTACCCTTAGCAACTGACAACAGATATACAGCAATAAAAGTTCTTGGCTCAGTCAATAATCAATCCAGGGGATGTTGTTTTTGTGTTTCTATTGAGAACTTGGATAGGAGAAGGGATGAGTGGGATACCCTAACTATTACCTATTCACAGTCTTGAGAACAACTAACTGTAAAATGCGGCATGGCTGCTGCTTCACTCTGCCACTGAAGTGAAGATGCTTAAATGTTCCTGCTTGGATATTCTCACGGACACTGTTTTTCCAGAGTAACCGTTGCCTCTAAACTCCACCAGTCAGCCTCCATCTGACCTCTGGGTTCAGCCACACTTTCTGGTTCACCAGGCCGACTGCCTGTGACTACCTTCCACAGCTATAGAAGAGGAGACAGCCGTCACCCGTGTTCTTGGACTTGGCTACCCACCCAAAGACCCCCTGCCACATGTGCCCTTGGCTTTTATAGCATATCCCAGGATGCACCACTTGTCTGTGCCAACCCACTGAGACAGCTACAAAAGCCTGTGTGTCAGTGGCTGCGTTTCCTCCACTGTCTAACAGGCCTCCCCATTGGACACAGTGGGGACACTCCCTCAGCCCAGATGAATCACACATGGACACATGGAACAGGCCTAACTAGCAGATCCTGCTCCCTGTAAATCAGGGAGCACATAGATTTAGCCTGCTGCTCTGCTGTTAAGCAGACAGAGCCAAAAAACTATTCTGTCTATCTAGCACCTAACTAGGGGGGTGCTACACCAGTAACAAAAAAAAAAGCATTTCATGTACAAATAGATCATATGGAAGAACTACAAAAATACAGTATACAAGAATATAGAAAAATGTATAAAAATCATTATCTATGTACATATTCATTCCTTACCATACACCTATGCATGGATACAAAAGTGACCTAAATGGGGGTCAACTCACAAATCAAAAACAAAAATACTAAACACTGAGGCCCCGTTCACATTGCCGCGATCCGACTTCCCGGGGCGACCTCCAAGGTCACGGTGCGAGCATCGTGCCACGACCTCGGAGCGGCCGGCACGGACTTCATAACATTGAAGTCTATGACGGTCGCTCCGGGTCACCCCAAAGAAGCTCCGGACCCTTTTTCTAAGTCCGAGCGACTTGTGTCGCTCCTATTAGAACGGGTCTGCAGCTTCCCTATGGTAAGGCGACCTACGGCGACCTGTGAGGCGACAAGGTCGCCTCACAGGTCGCCCCAGTGTGAACGGGGACTGACAATAACAAAAAGAGTATAAAATAACCAATTTGCCTAGTTTTAAGGGATATTGTCCAATATAAACCAAAACATAATAATATGAGACATCCAATTAATGACTGAGTCCCAACAGGTTCCTAGAGCCTAAAGTAAAGATCCAAAATACTTATTTTTTACATAATAGTATGAATTTTTGCGTGAATTTTTGACTTTATAAAGTATCCATCAAAAAACACAGTCCAAATAACACCAGTGAAAAGTGTAAATATTTCTCCAAAATCTTTGTTCAATCCACCACGATGTAATGTTCTGGTACCTCTGGTACCCTTATTCCACTTTCCATTCCGTGTATGCGTCCCACCATTCTCTTCTGGTAGGTGCGCAAACACCTTTAAGACCGATGCTGTCATCACTGAGCGCCGCAGAGCGGCTATTTCAACCGCCGGCGTTCTCACTCACATGTTCGTTCAACCTGCCTTGCATCTATGCTTACAAGCGTGTCTCGCTGTGGAACCTCGCTACAGATCCCTGTATCTCGCTACCAGGATCACTTCCTCAGACCCGAACCTCGCTACTGATCCCTGTATCTCGCTACTGGATCACTTCCTCATCACCGGACCCTTCTACTACTATACTATAGTGATAAGTACCCCGCAGGGGAAACCTCCATAACTTACACTACTACTATTGCATTAAGGACTGTTACTACCTATCTATACTATCCTATCATCTGCACTGTTACATAGATTGCTAGCTCTTGAGACTACTACCATCTATCATCTGCACTGCTGCATAGATTGCTAGCTCTCCTGTCTACTACTATCTATCCTTGCACTGGGTTAGTCTATCCTGTATTTGTCATCTGCTGTCCTCACCACCTGTTAGCATACTCGATACTAACCTATCTGCATTCCTAAATACCATCTTGAACTCTCCTGTACAAACCTATCAAGTGCTTACCATCCTTGTCACTGTTCACACCTGTCCCTTCAGCACATCGCCTTCATACTATCATATACATCCTATCACTCCAGGAACATCTCATTGAGTGTGTATATATCTGTATGTTGAAGCTGACAGGCCCACGGTGATGAGTCCTGGAGAGTTGGATCTGGTATTCAACACATCTCTACATGACTACTGAGTGGAGATTTTGCAGCTGCAAATCCAGCCTATAACAAAAACGCAGGAGCGTTACAGATTGAACGAACCTTAAAAATGGATTCAGCAGAATTACCCACTCAAGTAACACAATTAACACAACAAGTAAAAGCGTTAATACTTGCTCTGACTGACGTACAAGAAAAGAATCAGACTTTAACACAGCAGGTAACCCAGCTCTCACGGCTTACTGCTGTTCAGCCTCCTGAACCTAAAATAAACCCCCCTCTAGTGTTTACAGGCGACCAGAAAAAATTTTGGGAATTCAAAAACGCATGTCAATTGCTTTTTTTGTCAAAGCCTCGTACATACCCCACTGATCAAATAAAAGTCTGTACCGTTATTTCATACTTGACGGGTGATCCACGGGCCTGGGCAGACTCTCTCTTTGAGAATAATGATCAGATTCTCAACACCTATTCTGTATTAGCGGAACTCACCAGCTTATACGATGACCCCAATAGGCAGAGTACTGCTGATATGCAGTTGAGGGCCTTGAAACAAGGAAGGAGACCTGTAGAAGACTTTGTATCTGAGTTCAAAAGATGGACCCTTGATTCAGGGTGGAATGACACATCTTTCCAAACTCAATTCAGACTCGGGTTATCGGAAGCTGTTAAAGACGAGCTCGCCCGAGCGGATTTACCTGGCACCTTGGAGGCCTTGATACAACTTAGTATCAACATCGACAGACGACTGCGAGAAAGAAGGGCTGAAAAGATGGGAATGCCATTGTCTAGTCCTTCTCGGATTTCGGCCGTTGACCCTACTCCCATGGATGTAGGAACCATACGCCCACCTTTAACGACTACTGAACGAGCTAGAAGAACATCCAGAAATCTCTGCATGTATTGCGCATCCCCGGATCATTTGATAAGCACCTGTCCCCTTGTTCTCAAAAAAGAGGGTGAGTGTTCACATGTCTTGCTGGGAGGATTAACGACTTCCTTTTCTAACCCCTATCTTTTTGTTCATTTAATATTACAGTGGGACCAAACTAGGATCACCACCAAGGCTATGGTCGACACCGGATCTTGTGGAAACTATATTAATACACGCTTTGTTACCTTAAATAAAATACCTATTATTTCAAAATCTAAGCCTGTTTCTGTTAGTTTCATTAATGGTATTCCACTGTCTTCTGGTCCAATCACCAACCAGACACAGGCACTCCTTGCCACTACCAACGAGTCACATGTGGAGACCATCACTTTTGATATTCTATCCTCACCCCATTTTCCTATTATTTTGGGACTTCCCTGGTTACACACACACCAACCAATCATAGATTGGAAAAAACGGACTTTGGTTTTCCCTTCTCACTATTGTGAGAATACGTGTAACCTCCCATCTTATGGGAAGATTCTGTCTGTGGTGTCAGATGAAATTGCACCTCTATGCTATCAGGATCTGTCCGAAGTGTTCCTTGAGAAAAATGCTCAAGTGTTCCCTCCCCATAGGGATTATGATTGCACTATCGATCTACTCCCTAACAGCAAATTGCCTTTCGGTTATGTTTATCCCCTTTCACAGGATGAACTTTCTCACCTCAAGGAATACTTGGATGAGAATTTGACAAAAGGGTTCATTAGACCCTCTACTTCTTCCACTGCTGCAGGACTTTTCTTTGTCCGCAATAAGGATTCCAGTCTCAGGCCTATTATCGATTATAGGCAATTAAACACGATTACGATAAAGGATCGCTATCCTTTGCCGCTTATCCCTGAACTTATTGAACAAGTGCGTGGGGCTACTTATTTCACCAAACTAGACCTGAAAGGGGCATACAACCTAATCCGAATCCGTGACGGGGATGAGTGGAAAACAGCATTCAGAACCAGATACGGACTATTCGAATACCTTGTGATGCCATTCGGGCTATGTAATGCTCCCGCAGCTTTCCAAAGATTCATAAACGACATCTTTAGAGACTTACTTGATGTCTGTGTTGTAGTATACCTAGACGATATACTTATCTATTCTCGATCTATGCCTGAACACATAAAACATGTAAGACTTGTGTTGTCCAGACTGCTCTCACACAGTCTATACGTGAAATTAAAAAAATGCCTATTTCATAAAGAAGAAATATTATTTCTAGGATACTTCATATCCAAAACTGGAATTAAGATGGATATGAGTAAGATATCCTGTATTCTAGACTGGCCTATACCAACAACTCATAAGGCCCTACAGCGATTCCTAGGATTCTCGAACTTCTATAGGAAGTTCATCAAGAACTTTTCCGCCATTGTGAGACCTCTCACACAACTGACAAGTATAAAAAAAAGCATTCAAATGGTCAGAAGAAGCAAATCAAGCTTTCTGCTTGTTAAAATCAAGCTTCACTTCTGCTCCCATACTACGCCATCCAGACCCATCCCTCCAATATATTCTAGAGGTAGATGCGTCAAATATGGCAGTAGGAGCAGTTCTCTCCCAACGACCAACAAACACTTCATCACTCCACCCAGTTGCTTTCTTTTCAAAATCACTAAGCAGCCCAGAGGTGAATTACCCAGTGGGTGAAAAGGAGTTGCTTGCCATAAAATTGGCACTGGAGAATTGGCGACATCTGCTCGAAGGTACCCAGTTACCAATACTCACATATACAGATCATAAAAACCTTCAATACCTCCAGACTAACAAGACTCTTTCCCACCGGCAGGTACGATGGTCATTATTCTTTTTAAGATTTAATTTCTTAGTGACCTATACGCCTGCAGACAAAAATAAAAAAGCGGATGCGCTATCACGACTAACCGAAGATAACTGTGCCGAAATCCCTTCCATTCCCATAATACCCTATGAATGCATTATTGGTGTTGTCCGATCCTTGAAGGAAGAGATTTTGCACAGTATAGGAATGGATTCACCTCCACCACAACTAAGTACTGATGCAGAAGGCTTCCTCTATTACAATGACAAACTTTACATACCCCCTACTATGCGCACCAAGATCTTGGAGTTATCGCATGATGTACCCATGGCAGGACATATGGGTATGACGAAAACCTTTAATTTGCTCACCAGGCAGTTTTGGTGGCCTGATATGAAGACGTCTGTACAAAAATTTGTTTCTTCATGTGACATCTGTGCAAGGTCCAAAATTGACACTACAAAACCATCTGGACTACTTTGTAGTCTACCAATACCCCAGGTTCCATGGGAAGTTGTGTCCTTAGATTTCATAGTAGAACTACCACCTTCCAAAGGATTTAATACCATCCTAGTGTCAGTGGACCACTTGACAAAGATGGCACATTTCATCGCTATCTGTAGACTACCTTCATCCAAACAAACAGCGGAACTACTGATGAAACATGTGTTCAAGTTGCATGGAATTCCAAAGACTCTTTTGTCCGACCGTGGTTCACAATTTATCTCTAAATTTTGGCAAGCACTTTGTCAAATTTTACGCATTGAGCGAAAGCTCACTTCTCCCTACCATCCTCAGACCAACGGACAGACTGAAAGAGTCAACCAGTGCATATAGCAATATCTACGCTGCTACACATCATACCTGCAGGATGATTGGGTTGATCTCCTTCCTCTAGCGGAATTTTCTTACAACAACGCAACCCACAGTACTACGAAGCAAAGTCCGTTCTACTTGAACTATGGGTTTCATCCCACTCTTCTTCCACCACCCATCCTGCCATCGAGTAACCCAGTAGCCTCGGATTACCTTACCCAAATAAAAGACTCTTTGGGTTTACTCAATACTACCATATCACACGCTCATAGTCAACAAAAAAGGTACTACGACCTTCGTAGAAGACCTTCTCCTCAGTATGTTATTGGGGACCTCGTTTGGCTATCAACAAAAAATTCAAGATTAAAGATCCCTAGCAAAAAGCTTGGGCCTTTATTCTTGGGACCCTTCCCAATCAGGAAACTAATTGGAAAAGCTGCAGTACAGCTCACCTTACCGGCAGATCTCAAGATCCATCCCATCTTCCATGTGTCGCTATTGAAGCCACATGTTCCTAACCAAGGAATAAGGCCTACCATCCCACCTCCACCTCCTGTACAAGTTGAAGGCAGAGAAGAATATGAGATAAAGGAGATTCTGGATTCTCGTATCCACAGAAGAAGACTCCAATATCTAGTATGATGGAAGAACTATGGGCCCCAAGACGACACCTGGCTGGATACCTCTGATATACATGCCCCTAGACTGATTCGCAATTTTCACTCGAAATACCCGGAAAAACCAGTTCTAGAGGCCTTCTGGAGCCGGCCTTAAGGGGGGGGGGGGTACTGTAATGTTCTGGTACCTCTGGTACCCTTATTCCACTTTCCATTCCGTGTATGCGTCTTCTGGTAGGTGCGCATACACCTTTAAGACCGATGCTGTCATCACTGAGCGCCGCAGAGCGGCTATTTCAACCGCCGGCATTCTCACTCACATGTTCGTTCAACCTGCCTTGCATCTATGCTTACAAGCGTGTCTCGCTGTGGAACCTCGCTACAGATCCCTGTATCTCGCTACCAGGATCACTTCCTCAGACCCGAACCTCGCTACTGATCCCTGTATCTCGCTACTGGATCACTTCCTCATCACCGGACCCTTCTACTACTATACTATAGTGATAAGTACCCCGCAGGGGAAACCTCCATAACTTACACTACTACTATTGCATTAAGGACTGTTACTACCTATCCCTACTATCCTATCATCTGCACTGTTACATAGATTGCTAGCTCTTGAGACTACTACCATCTATCATCTGCACTGCTGCATAGATTGCTAGCTCTCCTGTCTACTACTATCTATCCTTGCACTGGGTTAGTCTATCCTGTATTTGTCATCTGCTGTCCTCACCACCTGTTAGCATACTCGATACTAACCTATCTGCATTCCTAAATGCCATCTTGAACTCTCCTGTACAAACCTATCAAGTGCTTACCATCCGTGTCACTGTTCACACCTGTCCCTTCAGCACATCACCTTCATACTATCATATACATCCTATCACTCCAGGAACATCTCATTGAGTGTGTATATATCTGTATGTTGAAGCTGACAGGCCCACGGTGATGAGTCCTGGAGAGTTGGATCTGGTATTCAACACATCTCTACATGACTACTGAGTGGAGATTTTGCAGCTGCAAATCCAGCCTATAACAAACACGCAGGAGCGCTACACACGAGAATGAGTATACAGACCTTTCCCAGACATCCAATCTCACTCACTGGAATATATTACCTCTCATATTGAAATTATCTTCAAAACAGCTCATATGGTGTGATCTTTATTACGTGGTATGGCTCTTCCAGGTGCGGTCCCCTTTAAGGAATCCCCAAATGCTCCACATCCAAAAGAAAAAAGACTGCAACAGTCGATTATTTTCTAACACTCACTACCACTACCCTTTGACAAAGTTATAAGCATGAAACTTTAGTGCCGCATTGCATGGCAACTGGATGTGATCAACCCTCATCCCAGAAGTGACGTGCCAGGTCTCTCTGTGACGGAAGCTGACTGAGACCACAATTTGTTGGCAAGACGGCAGGCATGAGATACTGAAAGATTAGTTTTGTGGATTTTTACTGTTAAACTGCATTGTTTATTTGTTCTTGTGAGGATTTTAAATTGGGGTTAATAAATGTGAGTGTTAGAAGATAATACACTATTGAGATAATACACTTATGAGATTGTGCAGTGTTGGTAAGGGAGCAGCAGTGATGTTAAGCGATAATAGTATTTAATTCGGGGTTTTACAACTGATTGGAGCTTTTTGGGAGTAGTTACCCATTATCGTCTTTGGTTTTTGTTTTCACACTGTGCACAGCACATACTTTCTGAGCACCTATTTGTTGCACGGACGAGCATTTTATTTATACAAATTTATTATATATTTTTTTGCAGTCTCAAACATTGGTGTTATCTTACCATATATATTCATATAAGTATGGCAAAGAGCAAATATCCAATATAGCTCCAACTGGTGAGATTTTTGCTGCTGCATTTTGTACAGTCAAATATGCAATTCATGTGCAGTTTTTAACAATGTTCCTCACTTGTCATCTGACACAAGTTGATTTCTCCATTTTGATTTCAGGTTTAATGATGCAGAGAAATATTTTTTTTATTAATGCAGTTCCATCCATTACCATCCCCTCATTGTCTGGTTCCCATACACCCAAGGGGTATGGAGTGTCAAGGGATAAAAACCTCTGACTCCATGCAGCTTTTGTGCAACTGTAGAAACATGAAGGTAAACACATAGCCCATGTGAACCCACTGCCCACTGTCCCTCCGTGGACACATTTATGTTTTTTGGCCGCTAAGAGGACCATCTTGAAATCATGGATCCAACCTAGCCCTCCTACTCTATCTGCTCTTAAAAGGGAGCTTCGGTCACTATTGTATAAGGAACGTATGGATACAGTGCTACAACATTATATTCCTACAAAAAGGTTTTTTGACAAATGGCAACCTTTTATAGAGCAAGAACTTACGGACGCGGACATTCAATACTTTATGAAACCTTTCAGATATACGGACTGGGACTTAAAGGCAGAAATAACACGAACTCTGGGAAAATTAAAGATAAGTGTTCTGTAGGTCTGACCATTACTATCACCCTCCTTCTTAAATTGACTTATTTATTGTTTATATTTAGGCCTTACATTTATGTATGGAGTGGCGATGGACCAATATTCTAGGATACGTATGAGAATACCCATCTCTAGTAGTAATAGAAAAAATTTAAATCAATCAAATGGACCAGCCTATGTTAGGATGTTGAGAAATTATATTTTTCTTCCGTATTATTTTATTTTATTTCTCGCCCCCCCCCTCTTTTCTTCTTTTCTTCTTTTTTTTTTCTTTCTTTCTTCTATTATAGAGTATAGAAGTATAGACTTTGATATTGTGATTGCTTTTTTTCTTTTTTTATGTTTGTATGATTTGTTGGTTAAGATAAATTAATAAAAAGGAGATTTAAAAAAAAAAAAAAAGCAAAAACTAGTTAAGCACATTACGATCTTCCCTCATAAGTGATAAAGTCACATTAAAATGGCCTTGCCACCAACTTGGGAAATTCAAATGGAGAAATAAAATAAATACACAAAAGTTAAACAATGATATTTGTAGTTATATGCAAATCTTAACTACCCCTGCAAAAAAAGGACAGTTGTAATTTCTCTACAAGTTGTCCCTCGTGAGGGTAGCCCACATACAGAAATACTTACCTCTGTCCCTGATTCCGAAATCTTCCCAGAGCTGCACACTCTTGCTTCAGAAAATGTCCCTGTCAGGTCCTCTCCATCCTGTGCATAAGAGGCCTTGGACCCCTTCACTAATATAGGGAGCCATACTCATGGCAGGCCTCCTCAGAGTTTGGCTCTACAACAGGAGTCTCCAAACTTTCTAAGCAAGCTGACCTTCAGGCTTTAGGGGGGGCAGACTGTGGCTATTGGCAGTAAAAAATGCCCCATCATTGGTTTTAATGGGAGGAATAGTGCACCACTGATGGCTTCAGTAGGGGGGATGAATACAGATGTTTAGGCATTTCCACCGTCTCACATTCCAGTAGGGAGAATGGTGCCCCATCACTGGTGTCAGTTGGTGTAATAGTGCCCAAAGGGCAAGGTAAAGGCAAGCAACACACATCTGGCCCCCGGGCCGCAGTTTGGAGACCACTGCTCTACACAATGGGATGATTAGGACCATGCACACAGCATGTCCTGAGAAAGGTGGTTCAGTGAAAATCACCGAATCGAGGATGAAGGTGTTTTACTAGATGGACTGCACTCAGGAGGGCAGGGACATGCCTTAAAGGAGCATTTGTACCAACGGTACAGTTGTTTTATGAGCATGATCAAGCCACTACTTCACTCTGAGTCTATTTGCTGGGCATTATGTCTATTAACCATGCTAAAAAAAAAAAAAAAAACAATATGAAGGCCTTTAGGTAGGAGAAGTCAGGCCAAGCATGCCTTGTAAAGAGAAAGCCAAGATTTGCATGTAAATTTAACTAACTACATCTGTCATTCTACTGATTCTTTTGATGCTGGTTTTTACATATGGTTACCTCTATTATGTATTTTTCTAATCAATATATTTAAGTTTGGATTGTCCAGGTTTAGGACAGTCCTACTATTAGCTAAGAAAATGTGCATTAAAATGTGCAGTGGTAATGTATTACCCAGAAGAATACTGTACATTTCTGGCAGCTGAAATGAACAGTAGAAAAAGCTGAGAGAAGGAAACCTGGTGATGTGCAGGATTTCCTCCACAAGTATTTAGCAGAACCAACGTAGGAACAAAACAAAGCAATAATAACTGAGTGTAATCAGGGACAAAGATGCCAGGAACACGCTGAGAAGGCAGTGCCTTAGAACTAAGAGGACTGAGCAAGAAAATAACAACCCATTGAATGATTGCAGTTTCTAATGTTTGCCTTGGTCAGACAGAGGTAAATATTAAAGCAAACCCGCCTTGATAGAATCACAGGCTGCTTATTGATACTCTTCTATAAGTACTACTTCTCTGCTTGTCAGGTTAACTCTCTGGCTTCATTATTTTTTAAACAGGAAATATGGTTAAACTCTCTTTTTTTTTCTTTTGCTATAATTCTCTTCTGGGTCACAGGAGTACATTTACTAGTATGGTTCTTTGACCCCCGAATAAGCTGATATTGGGCATTGAGTTGAGTATGTATGTAAGTTTTTTTTTTAATAAATCCCAAACTTCTATTTCATCAGCTCAGATCAATTATATAGTTCACACTCAATTCACTGGCTGCATACTTTTCCCTGGTCATTGACTTTTATTACTGAAACAAGGGACAGCCAGGCAACTAGAATTTTCAAATGGAGGCCACCAGTGATAGCCCCCGTGCTTCCCTCATGACTGACTTACTTTAATACCTTCTGGACCACCCCACACAGATATACTGCAGCAGGAAGGCCCTCCTGCGTGAAATCACGTACCTGTGCTTGATTTCGTGCACTGGGTCTGGAGGATGTGCGCATGCACAGCTGGCGACCCACTCCCACTGTGATTGGACACAGCAGGAGCCAATCAGCAGGTCCCATGGACCTGATGCTCCCCAGGCACCCAGGGATCGTTCTTAGGAGAGGCCTGTGAAAGGGAAAGATGGAGATCTTGTGTTCTTGCTTAGCAGGAATACAGATCTTTGTCTTCCCCCAGTCAGAGCACCCTCCACGCAGTTAGAAAGCATCCCTTAGGAGCACATTTAACTCTTTGATGGCCCCTGATAATAACTTCCCTGCCAGTGTCATTAGTACAGTAACAGTGCATTTTTTCAGCACCGATCACTGTATTGGTGTCACTGGTACCCAAAAAAGTGTCACTTAGTGTCAGATTTGTCCGCCGTGATGTCGCAGTCACGCTAAAAATCACTGATCACTGCCATTACTAGTAAAATCAATAAAAAATAAATAAAAAAAAGTTCATAAACCATGGTTTGTAGATGCTATAACTTTAACTTTTGCACAAACGAATCAATATACGATTATTGGGATTTTTTTTTACCAAAATCATGTAGCAGAATACATATTGGCCTAAATTGATGAAGAAATGTGTTTTTTTTTTTTTTTTAATTATTATTATTGGGTATGTTTTATAGCATAGCAAAAGTAAAAAATCGTTTGTTTTTTTTTTTTTCAAAATTGTCCGTCTTTTTTTGTTTATAGCACAGAAAATAAAAACCGAAGAGGTGTTTAAATACCACCAAAAGAAAGCACCATTTTGGTAAAATAAGACCTCAATTTTATTTGGGTACAGTGTCGCACGATCACACAATTGTCAGTTTAAATAACACAGTACCATATTGCAAAAAATGGCCTGGTTATGAAGGGGGGTAAACCTTCCTGGGTTGAAGAGATTAAAGAAACAGAAATGTCTCCCTGTGGAACTAGTAAGAAAGTTTTTGGTGTGTTACAAACTACATCCGTATCACATGACAGTCTGTGCCTGAGAATAATATTTAGCAAACCCATCACAACTAACCATTGCTCCGCACTAATTGCCTCTCAGAGAAATGTATTCCTCTATGCAATGTGTGGCTTTATTGCAGTCAGGATTTGATTAAAGCAATTGTCATTAATTCGCAAATAATTGCAGAAATCGTCTGGATTGTTCTCCTGCAATTCTCTCATCAGACACATATGGGAGTACTGGTCACGCCTCCATAGCCATCTTTTGCACCACAGTCTCCTTTTTTCTTTTTCCTCAGTTGAATCTGTATGGCAAAAACTCCAACGCCAATAATGGCAATTGCTGTATCTTGAGAGCCGTCAGAAATGGAATCCATCATTATAACGAATCGTCTTACAAAAGTTCAGTCGGAGAGGAGATAACGAAGAATCTGAAAACCCCCGACAATAGCACTGAAAGGCGTAGATAAAGGGTCACACGTACAGCACATCACTTCCTCAGCTACGCTACGGCGTTCCCACGTCTAGCCTTTGCCGTAAGAGACTTTACGTACAACGTGAAGCACCCTCACCTTCAACCAGCTGCGAACAATGGAGGAAAACCGATTCAAGGAAAACATTCCATTGTTTTGACTGCTGGCAGGTCAAATTTACTAAAACAAGAGTAAGATAAGAAACTCTCTAAAAGGGGGGATCTGAGCTCTATCAGATCAGAGCCTATAGGGCGGCAATAAGATATGCTCTCACGAAGCTATGTTTAATAATAAACCTTTGATTTGGAACTCTCTCTGCAGGTTGAATTCTTACAAAAGTCAATTTCCTTATTCAACCTAAAAAGCAAAAAAATTCCAACAGGTAGGGTTTTTGCTAGAAGAAACTTTAATTCTCCTTTTGTAAAAAAAAAATCTTTTACATATCTGCTTGTAATTTTCTTTGTATTGCGATTACAATCAAAACTAAAAGAAGCTCCCAAACAATACTATAGAACTGCTGCACCTCTGTCTTATTTATGTGTAGTTACAGGCTTAAACTTTATTTTTTAGGAGTAAACTTTTAGATCTGTTGTGACTGCTACTTCCAGCATTCAGTTCTGACTTAATACCGCTGGATAAACAATCTGGTTTAGCAATTTGTAATGAATGAGATTGGGGTACTGTTGTTGTATTTAGGCCAAGCAGTAATGCTACAATACAAACTTCAAAAATCTATTACGAAACGTGTAAGCCATCCACACAGTGCTGATGCTGTTTGTGAGAATCAAACATACAGCTTAGATGCACCTCCCAAGCATGTCATTTAGCCACTTGCCTACTGGGCACTTTTACCCCCTTCCTGACCAGGCCATTTTTCAGCTTTCAGCGCTTTCACACTTTGAATGACAATTGCGCGTCATGCAGCACTGTACTCATATGACATTTTTATAATTTTTTTCACAAAAATAGAGCTTTCTTTTGGTGGTATTTAATTGCCACTGGATTTTTTATTTTTTTGCTAAACAAACTTTTTGCTAAACAAACATAGATGTCCCCTTTCACACTTGCCGGTTACCAGACCCCAACATTAATGGTATAGATGTAGGTAATTAAGTCCATAAAATTGGCTTACTTGCTGATGATGTAGTACTTACTTTTACTGTTCCAGTGCCCCCTGTTTTCAAAATCCTCTATTTGTCTGTGCATATCACGCATCTGTGAGGAGTGAGTGTTTAGGGCTCTCTGGGCCTCTAGAATGTTATCATGGCGGTCGGTCAATGAGGTCCTCCACTTCCTCAAGCCTGGCTGTCATGTTTTGCATGTCTCTGCGGAGTTCAGAAATGGCTGCAGAGAGAGTGGATTTAATGTCGGCAGAGAGTATATTTATTACCGCTTTAAGGTCATCGAGGCACAGTGGATTGGCCGTGGGGATTGCAGAGGATTCTGGGGCTCTTTCGTCTGAGATTCTCGGCGGGCTTCTGCTCGCTGCTCTGGAGTTACCTGAGGCCTGTGAGGCCGGGGGCACCTCCCGTGTGTGTGGCCGAAAGCTCTCTGGAATGTTCCTTCTTGCATGCGCCTCCGAATCCCTAGGTTATCGGGATCGTGTGGCCGAGGTGTTGTGCTCGGGTTTCCCCATATTTAGCAGGTCTGGCTTCCTCAGGTGAGTGATAAGGAACCTTTGTGTGTTAGAGCACAGGAATCAAGCGGCCATCAGCCTCGGAGTCCAGGCCACGCCCGTACTTACTTTTACTAATCTGGCCTCTTCCCTGGTAAAGGTACAGAATGTCTTTGACAGATTTAGTGCTGTTTCCTTTTACAAGTTAAATGTGTCCTCCAATCTACTCAAAGGGATTGATTCCTCAATGCTTGCATCCTTGAAATTAGAGTTCCAGTCTGAATGGGAATCTCATAAGAGAGCATATTTAGGTATTAACCTCTTACCTTCCTTGGCTGCTGCATATGAGGTTAATTACTCCAATCTTATCCATAGTATCAGAGTGATCTGTCCCCCATTGAGTGGTTTGAACTGACTTGGTTGGGTCATATAGCAGCTCTGAAGATGCTATTCCCTAAAATGTTATATTATTTTAGAACCATTCCTATCGCCATACCTCAGCTTTTTTTGCACTGTTGATAAACTTTTAAGGAGATTTATTTGGCAGGGTAAAGCTCCAAAAGTGATATTTTCTATATTACCTAGACATAAGAGTAAAGGAGGGTTTCCTGTTCTACGCAATTACTGGTCTCCTGACCATTTATGGGTGCCTATAGAAAAAGCATTAATACATAGCAAAGATCTTATTTTACTGTTACTAGCTAGATCTACAGGACTTCCCATCTTCTGCCCTGAGATGCCTTCAATTCAGGCGTTCTTACATGCATGATATTCTCTGGTTCTAAAATCAGTATTTTGTTCTAAACAGATCTGTCTTAATACTCCTCTAACGATATAAACGTATTTAATGCTTTCCTTTTGAGTCCATACCTGATCTCAGCAAGGTTATGTACGTGTTAAAGATCTACCCTTTGGTTCACTATGTGATGAGTCCTTCCCCATGCTGCAGTTTCGTTATTACCACTATAGACATCCTATTTTAGAGTTGTCTCTAAACTCAGAAGTCCGGATAGATTTAAAAACTGCCCAGTAAACAAGGTGGTATACCACAATTTTACAATCACTTACAAAATTATGAAGCCCTTACCAAAACTTCTAGTATGATTCCTGGGAAAAACAACTACAACCTTCATACTTGGCCTGATTGGGATTATGCTGGCTCTTTTAAAACATCTCACTGTGTACAACACAGGGGTACTCACCCTAAAAATTCTCCACAGAAGCTACTGTATTTAACCTCCTTTAAACTATCAAAGATTTATCTTGATGCTTCACCTTTGTGTTAGCATCAGTGTGGGGAGTTGAGGAATTTATTGCATATTCTGTAGAATTGTAAAAAAATATTTTCTGGAAAGCAGTGTTTTTTTTGATCACTAAAGTAACTGGTGTCTTTGTTTCCCCTTTCCCAGATTTGGCTTTAATAGTCCTAAATATGGACAGTGTACCAGTACAGTTCCGTACAGTAGTCTCCCATATTTTTATAAGGAAAAAATAAAAGACAAGTGGGGCAAACTCATAGCACTATATTATGAAGTAGTCCAATAAGTAGCACATGGGGGCTACCATAAAGTCTTGGGTAGAATCAGGATACAGTCCATATGCTCAGGGCCAGCCTATTTGGGAGCTGAAGCGATCTCCAGACATAAACAGAAACAAAGAGAGAAAACAGGCGCCTCTGAGTAAAGACTGTAATTTTAATGGGCAAACAATAGTAAAAACTTACATCAGGGTAAGTAATAGAAGACAAGGTGGGTCCTTCTGGTGTCCGTGTGGAGGCTGGAGGTCTTGGGGTCACCGCTGAGGGTCTGCAATCATCTCCGCTCTTCCTGTTCCTGTCCGGCAGGAATGGAGGGTGTCACGGGCATGAGAATGAGGCTTGGACTGCAGGATGAAATGCAGGGTGACTGTGTTGCACGTCCACAGGATCTTCCGGCGTGATGACGACGCGTTTCCGAGCATGCGCACTGTGGTGGGATACCAACGCGCGCTCCTTTTTCAAGTCAGATGGTAAGGGGGGGAAGAACGGACCAATTTATGTGCTCAGGAACAGTGTCCTCTAGTGGGGCAATTACTAAAGTGCTGTTATCATTGTTATGTATTATGGCTATACATGGGCTAGAGATCCCTCTAGAGGTCAGAAAGGTGTACAAAAGCAACTTACAGTAATATAGATCTAATACAATACATGGAAAGACATTTGTGAAGAGAATATATACATCAAAAACAGGAAAGGAGATATATATAAAAGATTTCCCACAGCCATCTCTTAAATATATCTCCTTTCCTGTTTTTGATGTATATATTCTCTTCACAAATGCCCCCAGCCTCCACACGGACACCGGAAGGACCCCCCTTGTCTTCTATTACTTACCCTGATGTAAGTTTTTACTATTGTTTGCCCATTAAAATTACAGTCTTTACTCAGAGGCGTCTGTTTATATTTTTATATTCTGCCTGTTTAACCATCATTAGCATCTTAAAATCAAACCTAGCTCCCAATATCTTGGATATTGTCTATAGAGTCAACTCTTCTTACCTAAAGGAAAGATTTTTCACACAAAGCATGCAAACTCTTTCAACATTCTCAAATAAATGGCTACATTTGCACCACATAGACGTCAGTGGGGTTCAGAGTTAGATTCTCAATATCAGCCTATTCATTTGCTTATCCCTAGTTGTAGCAGCAGCATTTCACTTACATTGTTTTAGAAAAACACAGGATTGATAAAAATCATATTTTGCATGGTCACTTGTAGTGTTACATTGTATGTTTTGTTTTTATACAATTTGTTCCTTTTTCAATTGCTCTACACCGTGCAGCCTGTTCTAGAAGCAATACGTAGGATAGATTGACCTGAGTGAGCTCTGAAAGTGATACAGTATGCGTTTGTTTGTCAAAGTCACATTGTATATTGCTTGCCCCAATATCCAATCATTTGTATCACTGTTTTGATCACTGTTGTCACTTGCATATAGGAAACACCTGTCACTGCTCTAAAAAAATATATATATTTAATGTTTAAGTAAAACCAATTCTTGCTGATGATAGATACCATCCATCATAATTAGGGTTGAGCGAACACCTAGATGTCCGTGTTCGACGGGTTCGGCCAAACTTTAAAAAAAAGTCCGGGTCCGTGTCCCGGACTTTTACCGAACTTTTCCCGGACACCGAACCCCATTGAAGTCAATGGGGACCCGAACTTTAAGGCACTAAAATGGCTCTAAAACACCAAAGGAAAGGGCTAGAGTGCTGCAAATGGCAGCAAAACGTAATTAAGAGCATGGCAAGTGCTCTGCAAACAAATGTGGATAGGGAAATAACTTAAAACAACAAAAAAAAAACAGAAAAATAAAACAATGTTCTTCTTCATCTCTGAAGGACGAGGCCCATATGGAGTAGGAGGGAGGTTGAGGTGGTGGTGGATGTGGCGGTGACATAGGCGTGCGCACAGGGTGTGCTGGGTGTGCCTGGGCACACCCTAATCACCTAGGGCACATAGCATTGCCAGTGAGGAGATGGGAAAGATCTCCCTGGGACCTGCTCTGCTCTATTTCTCCTTGCCTACAGGTACATGGCCCCGATACATTACTCTCCCTGCTGGCAAACACATGCATGTGTATTTCAACTTTGGGGTGCACACCTTAATGCAATAGGCTGCGCACACCTATGGGCGGTGTAGGTGGAAGCGGCGGTGGAGGAGGACCAGGGCCGGATTAACAGCATCATGGGCTTGGTGCTGAGGATTTTGAAGGGCCTTAAGGGCCGTGCCTTGCCATGCACCCAGAGGAGGAAGGGTGCAGCCATGCATGCCTAATTCAACATGGGATGCTGTCTCTGAAGCCCATAAACACATCCATGCATCGCCAACTGTCCCTCCTTGTCCGGCCTTCACGCTGTGTGGGGAGGTTCTGAGGGTGCTGCCTGGGGAAGCGAGCATAGAAGCCAGACTTCTGTGTTTACAAGTGACAGAAGAGCGGTAACAGTGAATATGGCCAACCCGGGGCCTATATAAAAGGTAGGGGCCTGGAGCTGCAGCTCCAATAGCCCCTACATTAATCTGGCCCTGAGGAGGAGGACGAGGTAGCCAACACTGCTTCTTTTCAAAAATTTTAAATGAGGGTACACCCCAAAAGAGTGAGAAAGAGCAAAAATGGAACAATGGGTGGGTAAGGTCGGTATCCATTGCTATTCTGCATAAGGTACGGAAAAGTCCCGTGGGATCCATGCCTGGTTCATTTTAATGAACGTGAGCTTGTCCACATTGTCTCTGGACAGGCGGCTGCGCTTGTCTGTTATAACGCCCCCAGCCGTGCTAAATACCCGTTCAGATAATACACTGGCTGCAGGGCACGCCAGCACCTCCAAGGCGTAAAGGGCAAGCTCAAGCCATGTGCCCAATTTGGAGACCCAGAAGTTGAAGGGGGCAGACCCGTCATTCACTACATGTAGGCGTGTGCACACATACTGCTCCACCATGTTGGTAAAATGCTGCCTCCTGCTAAGACGTTCCATCTGAGCTGCTGGTGCTGCTGTTTGTTGTGGCGTGCTGACAAAGCTTTTCCACATTTCGGCCATGCTAACCCTGCCTTCTGAGGTGCTGGCGGTGCCCTGGTTGCGTTGGCGACCTCCTCCTCCTCCTCCTCTGCCTTGTGCTTCCACTGTGGCCCCGCTGTCAGATGGGAATGCCAGCAGCATGGCGTCTACCAGCGTGCGCTTGTACTCGCGCATCTTGCGATCGCGCTCCAGTGAGTGAATTAAGGACGGTACGTTGTCCTTGTAACGGGGATCCAGCAGCGTGGCCACCCAGTAATCAGCACAAGTTAGAATGTGGGCAACTCGGCGGTCGTTGTGGAGACACTGCAGCATGTAATCGCTCATGTGTGCCAGGCTGCCCAGAGGCAACGAAAGGCTGTCCTCTGTGGGAGGTGTATCGTCCGTGTCCTCTGTATCCCCCCAGCCACGCACCAGTGATGGCCATGAGCTGGCCTGGGTGCCACCCTGCTGTGAACATGGTTCCATCTCCTCCTCCAGCTCCACCTCCTCCTCATCCTCCTCATCCTCCAGAACTGTGCCCCTGCTGGACAATTGCGTCCCTGGCGTTTGCGTGTGCAGGAACCCACCCTCGGAGCCCCTTGCGAATGACTGCCCTGAAAGCCTTGGAAATGTTACCTCTTCATCCTCCTCCTCCTCCTCATCCTGTGCCACATCCTCTTCCATCATCGCCCGAATTGTTTTTTCAAGGAGGCATAGAAGTGGGATAGTTAAGCTGAGAACGGCGTCATTGCCACTGGCCATGTTGGTGGAGTACTCAAAACAGCGCAACAAGGCACACAGGTCTCGCATGGAGGCCCAGTTAAATTAAATAGCGGAATAGAAAATATGATCCAAAAAAAGTGTATGTATATCACACGTACACAACCACACTGGGCCCCAATTACTATTGTTTGTACCCCTAAAAGGCTAGATGAGGAGTAGGGGGAGTATGGAACAGGCAGCACCCTCAAACCTTCAGAAGTATGAGATGAACCCCAACAACTTGGAAAGGTGGATCTCTCTCACACGTACCGACACAGACTATCCCGCAATTCAATTGATCCTCAAAGGTTTTTATTGAATAGCGGAATAGGAAATATGATCAAAAAAAGTGTATGTATCTCGCACGTACACAACCACACTAGGCCCCAATTACTATTGTTTGTACCCCTAAAAGGCTAGATGAGGAGTAGGGGGGGTATGGAACAGGCAGCACCCTCAAACCTTCAGAAGTATGAGATGAACCCCAACAACTTGGAAAGGTGGATCTCTCTCACACGTACCGACACAGACTATCCCCCAATTTAACTGATCCCCAAAGGTTTTTGATTAAATAGCGGAATAGAAAATATGATCCAAAAAAAGTGTATGTATATCACACGTACACAACCACACTAGGCCCCAATTACTATTGTTTGTACCCCTAAAAGGCTAGATGAGGAGTAGGGGGAGTATGGAACAGGCAGCACCCTCAAACCTTCAGAAGTATGAGATGAACCCCAACAACTTGGAAAGGTGGATCTCTCTCACACGTACCGACACAGACTATCCCGCAATTCAATTGATCCTCAAAGGTTTTTATTGAATAGCGGAATAGGAAATATGATCAAAAAAAGTGTATGTATCTCGCACGTACACAACCACACTAGGCCCCAATTACTATTGTTTGTACCCCTAAAAGGCTAGATGAGGAGTAGGGGGGGTATGGAACAGGCAGCACCCTCAAACCTTCAGAAGTATGAGATGAACCCCAACAACTTGGAAAGGTGGATCTCTCTCACACGTACCGACACAGACTATCCCCCAATTTAACTGATCCCCAAAGGTTTTTGATTAAATAGCGGAATAGAAAATATGATCCCAAAAAAGTGTATGTATATCACACGTACACAACCACACTGGGCCCCAATTACTATTGTTTGTACCCCTAAAAGGCTAGGAGTAGGGGGAGTATGGAACAGGCAGCACCCTCAAACCTTCAGAAGTATGAGATGAACCCCAACAACTTGGAAAGGTGGATCTCTCTCACACGTACCAACACAGACTATCCCCCAATTTAACTGATCCCCAAAGGTTTTTGATTAAATAGCGGAATAGAAAATATGATCCAAAAAAAGTGTATGTATATCACACGTACACAACCACACTAGGCCCCAATTACTATTGTTTGTACCCCTAAAAGGCTAGGAGTAGGGGGAGTATGGAACAGGCAGCACCCTCAAACCTTCAGAAGTATGAGATGAACCCCAACAACTTGGAAAGGTGGATCTCTCTCACACGTACCAACACAGACTATCCCCCAATTTAACTGATCCCCAAAGGTTTTTGATTAAATAGCGGAATAGAAAATATGATCCCAAAAAAGTGTATGTATATCACACGTACACAACCACACTAGGCCCCAATTACTATTGTTTGTACCCCTAAAAGGCTAGGAGTAGGGGGAGTATGGAACAGGCAGCACCCTCAAACCTTCAGAAGTATGAGATGAACCCCAACAACTTGGAAAGGTGGATCTCTCTCACACGTACCAACACAGACTATCCCCCAATTTAACTGATCCCCAAAGGTTTTTGATTAAATAGCGGAATAGAAAATATGATCCCAAAAAAGTGTATGTATATCACACGTACACAACCACACTAGGCCCCAATTACTATTGTTTGTACCCCTAAAAGGCTAGGAGTAGGGGGAGTATGGAACAGGCAGCACCCTCAAACCTTCAGAAGTATGAGATGAACCCCAACAACTTGGAAAGGTGGATCTCTCTCACACGTACCAACACAGACTATCCCCCAATTTAACTGATCCCCAAAGGTTTTTGATTAAATAGCGGAATAGAAAATATGATCCCAAAAAAGTGTATGTATATCACACGTACACAACCACACTAGGCCCCAATTACTATTGTTTGTACCCCTAAAAGGCTAGGAGTAGGGGGAGTATGGAACAGGCAGCACCCTCAAACCTTCAGAAGTATGAGATGAACCCCAACAACTTGGAAAGGTGGATCTCTCTCACACGTACCAACACAGACTATCCCCCAATTTAACTGATCCCCAAAGGTTTTTGATTAAATAGCGGAATAGAAAATATGATCCCAAAAAAGTGTATGTATATCACACGTACACAACCACACTAGGCCCCAATTACTATTGTTTGTACCCCTAAAAGGCTAGGAGTAGGGGGAGTATGGAACAGGCAGCACCCTCAAACCTTCAGAAGTATGAGATGAACCCCAACAACTTGGAAAGGTGGATCTCTCTCACACGTACCAACACAGACTATCCCCCAATTTAACTGATCCCCAAAGGTTTTTGATTAAATAGCGGAATAGAAAATATGATCCCAAAAAAGTGTATGTATATCACACGTACACAACCACACTAGGCCCCAATTACTATTGTTTGTACCCCTAAAAGGCTAGGAGTAGGGGGAGTATGGAACAGGCAGCACCCTCAAACCTTCAGAAGTATGAGATGAACCCCAACAACTTGGAAAGGTGGATCTCTCTCACACGTACCAACACAGACTATCCCCCAATTTAACTGATCCCCAAAGGTTTTTGATTAAATAGCGGAATAGAAAATATGATCCCAAAAAAGTGTATGTATATCACACGTACACAACCACACTAGGCCCCAATTACTATTGTTTGTACCCCTAAAAGGCTAGGAGTAGGGGGAGTATGGAACAGGCAGCACCCTCAAACCTTCAGAAGTATGAGATGAACCCCAACAACTTGGAAAGGTGGATCTCTCTCACACGTACCAACACAGACTATCCCCCAATTTAACTGATCCCCAAAGGTTTTTGATTAAATAGCGGAATAGAAAATTTGATCCCAAAAAAGTGTATGTATATCACACGTACACAACCACACTAGGCCCCAATTACTATTGTTTGTACCCCTAAAAGGCTAGGAGTAGGGGGAGTATGGAACAGGCAGCACCCTCAAACCTTCAGAAGTATGAGATGAACCCCAACAACTTGGAAAGGTGGATCTCTCTCACACGTACCAACACAGACTATCCCCCAATTTAACTGATCCCCAAAGGTTTTTGATTAAATAGCGGAATAGAAAATATGATCCCAAAAAAGTGTATGTATATCACACGTACACAACCACACTAGGCCCCAATTACTATTGTTTGTACCCCTAAAAGGCTAGGAGTAGGGGGAGTATGGAACAGGCAGCACCCTCAAACCTTCAGAAGTATGAGATGAACCCCAACAACTTGGAAAGGTGGATCTCTCTCACACGTACCAACACAGACTATCCCCCAATTTAACTGATCCCCAAAGGTTTTTGATTAAATAGCGGAATAGAAAATATGATCCCAAAAAAGTGTATGTATATCACACGTACACAACCACACTAGGCCCCAATTACTATTGTTTGTACCCCTAAAAGGCTAGGAGTAGGGGGGAGTATGGAACAGGCAGCACCCTCAAACCTTCAGAAGTATGAGATGAACCCCAACAACTTGGAAAGGTGGATCTCTCTCACACGTACCAACACAGACTATCCCCCAATTTAACTGATCCCCAAAGGTTTTTGATTAAATAGCGGAATAGAAAATATGATCCCAAAAAAGTGTATGTATATCACACGTACACAACCACACTAGGCCCCAATTACTATTGTTTGTACCCCTAAAAGGCTAGGAGTAGGGGGAGTATGGAACAGGCAGCACCCTCAAACCTTCAGAAGTATGAGATGAACCCCAACAACTTGGAAAGGTGGATCTCTCTCACACGTACCAACACAGACTATCCCCCAATTTAACTGATCCCCAAAGGTTTTTGATTAAATAGCGGAATAGAAAATATGATCCCAAAAAAGTGTATGTATATCACACGTACACAACCACACTAGGCCCCAATTACTATTGTTTGTACCCCTAAAAGGCTAGATGAGGAGTAGGGGGAGTATGGAACAGGCAGCACCCTCAAACCTTCAGAAGTATGAGATTGTGTTCACTGTACCCCACAAAGATTGAGTTCACTGCACCCCACAATGATTGTGTTCACTGCACCCCACAAAGATTGTGTTCACTGCACCTCACAAAGATTGTGTTCACTGTACCCCCCAAAGATTGTGTTCACTGCACCCCACAAAGATTCTGTTCACTGTACCCCACAAAGATTGTGTTCACTGCACCCCAAAAAGATTGTGTTCACTGCACCCCAAAAAGGATGTTGTTCACTGCACCCCAAAAAGGATGTTGTTCACTCCACCCCAAAAAGATTGTGTTCACTGCACCCCACAAAGATTGTGTTCACTGCACCCCAAAAAGATTGTGTTCACTGCACCCCAAAAATGATTTTGTTCACTGCACCCCAAAAAGGATGTTGTTCACTGCACCCCAAAAAGGATGTTGTTCACTCCACCCCAAAAAGATTGTGTTCACTGCACCCCAAAAAGATTGTGTTCACTGCACCCCACAAAGGATTTTGTTCACTGCACCCCAAAAAGATTGTGTTCACTGCACCCCAAAAAGGATGTTGTTCACTGCACCCCAAAAAGGATTTTGTTCACTGCACCCCAAAAAGATTGTGTTCACTGCACCCCACAAAGGATTTTGTTCACTGCACCCCACAAAGATTGTGTTCACTGCACACCAAAAAGGATTGTGTTCACTGCACCCCAAAAAGATTTTGTTCACTGCACCCCAAAAAGATTGTGTTCACTGCAGCCCAAAAAGATTGTGTTCACTGCAGCCCAAAAAGATTGTGTTCACTGCAGCCCAAAAAGATTGTGTTCACTGCAGCCCAAAAAGATTGTGTTCACTGCAGCTCACACACAGAAAAATGGATGTGGATCACTGACACCTGCCTATCTCCAATCCCACACCACACAGCAATATCGATTGTAGTTTGTAGAACACAGTTTCCCTAAAATTCAGCAGACTCTGTCCCTAACAGGATTGAGAAGAGATCGTAGATCAGGATTGAGTGCAGACCCCACCCCCCACACAGCAATATCGATTGTAGTTTGTAGAAGACACTGACCCTATAATTCAGCAGACTCTATCCCTAAAATGCCTACAACTCGCCCTGCCTAAACACTCCGACCTGTCCCTCAATTCTATCCGGACACAAATGGTTTTTTCCTGCCTATCTTTCCCTAATCAGCAGCCAGCACGTTGATGTGTGCTCTGTCCCTGAATCTAAGCAGCATAATGACGCCGCTGCGGCTGCCTCGAACTTATAAAGACTTGGTCACATGCTTCAGACGGCCAATCACAGCTACTGAGACATTTGCAGGCATGGCTGGGATGGCTTAAGGCACACCAGTTAAACGATTGTTGATTGGCTGTTGAAAGCCCGCCATGAAAAGAGCGCCAAAGCATGCAAAACCCGGAAATAAAACGACCGAACACGGATTTTTACCCGAACATACAGTAAAGTGTCCGTGTCCGTGTTCGGGTACAAAAAATCCAATTATTCGGTACGAACACGAATAATACAGTCCGTGTTCGCTCAACACTAATCATAATCTATTCATATAGTAAAACATTAAGGCTCCTCCATTCTTTATATAATTTCAGTTACATTTTCCACCTGTTATGAAAGTTGTAATATTTAAAAATTTCAATAAAAATATTTTATGCATTTCGAAAGCTCTGCGTTATATGTTATGTACCATAGGTAATGTCAGACAATTAAAGTCAAACCTTGCCTAAAGTTATAACTTGTGGGTGGCTTTCAGCATTTAAAAGTCTTCTATAATCTACAATAAATCCCTCCATGGGTATTGGCTACATGCAGTAATCCACAGCTTTCCAAAGTTGGGTTAAGGTCCTTCTCCCTGTGGGAGAAAAGAGACAGTTCCCACATTCAGCAATCCAATATGAGTGTCTCAACAGCTAGTAGAGACCTAGGTATTGAACTGTTGATCTAAAGCCTAAGTTTAGGTAAAAAAATTAATAAAAAATCAGCACAAGGGACACTTTGCATTGTAAGTGTCTTCCACCCATCCTCCATTCATAGAACACTTTTCATTTTTGAAAGCTATAGTATGGCTTGGAGGAATGGAGGAGGGGTGAAGGGGTGGGTATAGAAGCCAATCTTAATGACTGCATATATGATAGTTCTCTCAGCTCTTCAACTAAATCTGCAGCCAGCAGGGACATAATAGAGGTCTATGGTAAAGCTCAGCTTACCCACACCAAAACCGCAGGTACACTGCACCCATGAAAGCACCCTTAATGCTGCAGGATTCAGACTTAAAGTGTTTGTTAAGCCACTTTTTTTATTTTTAAAGTTCCCCCATTAGATAACATTGAAAGAGAAGTATGGGGTTTCTCTTTTGTTCCCAGTTATACTTGCCTAGGTGGATACAGCATCGGTCTGATGCTGCATCTGTCCCCTGGTGCCTCTACACTGAGAACCGAGAGCGGCGCTTGTAAATAAGGTATTATACAGCATATTTTTATAAATGACATGCACTGGGGAGCCTAATGTTATATAACAAAGGGAACTATAGAAAGTGCAAACTATTTTTTTTTTTTTTTTACAGCAGGAAGGGAGGATCGGGGAGCTGAAAGGCAAGGGGTGGGAGAGAGAGGAGGACACAGGAGACAGAGAGCAGGACCACGGTGTCAGGGCTCAGCAGCCATGATATGCCGTAGTCAGTTTACATAGGGGAGGGTACAGCCAAGCAGGATCAGCCGGGTATTACAGGGGCAAAATTACACAGCACAAGCACTGTTCTGTTTAACATGCTTTAAAGAGACTGGTTTAGGCGCTCAGAGGTCAAAGGTCAAAGGTCAAAGAGTTCATATAGATATAAGCTGAAACAATGGCAGATAAAAGTGTTGATGTACACAGGTGGGGCAAAAACTGTTTGCACAGGGGGGGATAAAGAGTCCATGTGCAAATTTCTGACAGTTCTTAGAGGCAATCCAACAGTGGTCCGCAGCTCAGGGTCAGCTCATTTAAACAGAGTGAAGTCAACTCTAAACGGATAAAGGAGGAGGAAAGAGCGCCACTTGAGTGCAAGATTATGATTTATTATGACATAAATACGTAGTAACTTACATTAAAGTAAGGATAAAAGCGTCTGTCAGGTTCAAAATGGTTCCACGATGGTGAGAGGGGTCCACACAATCTGGGGTGCCTCAGGTACAGTGCGCCAGACCAGCTGGCTGTGTGCGTCCTGGCAATCGGGGAGATCAGAAAGATGCGGCTGTGGAGAGAACCGGAAGGCGTCTGACGTCAGTGGCAGGAAACTGGCAAGATGGCTGAGGGAGCTTCAAGACGCGTTTTGGAGTCTGCACGAGGGCCCGGGCAGGGCATGTGCACTCCTTCTTCAGTTCAAAAGGAGTGCACATGCTCGGGCCCTCGTGCAGACTTCGAAACGCGTCTTGAAGCTCCCTCAGCCATCTTGCCAGTTTCCTGCCGCTGACGTCAGACGCCTTCCGGTTCCCTCCACAGCCGCATCTTTCTGATCTCCCCGATTGCCCGTATGCACACAGCCAGCTGGTCTGGCACTCTGTACCTGAGGCACCCCGGATTGTGTGGACCCCTCTCACCATTGTGGAACCGTTTTGGACCTGACAGACGCTTTTATCCTTACTTTAATGTAAGTTAATACGTATTTATGTCATAATAAATCATAATCTTGCACTCAAGTGGCGCTCTTCCCTCCTCCTTTAACATGCTTTAAAGGAACAGGATCTGTTTTTTTTTTTGTTTTTTTTTTTAGGGTAACAAACACTTTAAGATTAACTGTAATTATTTGGGAAGAATGAAAAAGGTTCTTGCAGACTACAACTTTTTGATAGAGCAGGGGTGCCACACTCTGTATTTGCTACCCTATTTTACTCTACCAAAAATATGTTTTTATCTGTGACCCAATTAAAGAGATTTTTCATTACTTCTTGCCCAGGGAGGCTTTGCTGTATCCAAAATAAAATAAAAAGTTTTGGATGGAGTTGGCTTGGAGTTTTCATTTTGGCTGCTTCTTAGAAAACTCATGACCAACCTATGTTGACTCCGAATAATTACTGAACGTATACTAAGTATCAGATACAAAGTAAAACACTGAGCGAAACATGTAAGTGCTATTTAGGAGCAGAAGGGGTACATTCTTCTTCTCATATACGATGAGACGATAGAGGGTGCAAGGCTGCCTACAGCTGCTTCCACTTGCTGCCTGCTGAGACCACATAAGGCTCTCTCCAGCAATATCAGCTAACAAATTCACAGCAGATGTCAGCTGTGCGGGGTTAACATTCACCACCCTTGTTTGATTACTAATGAGCACAAGCTCATTTATCTGTTCCCTGTTTTACTGTGTGGATTGAAGCTGTCTTTTTTTTTTTTTTTACACGTTCCCTTAGCGTTAACCATGTAAGAAGCAACACGTATAATTGTAACTGCTAGCTGCCCTGCTGGGAGCCAACATTTTACCTGTCTGGTTTGGATGCAAATTTGGTTACAAAGGATAAAATCTGCCCCCTAACCCAACACCACCGAGATTATTAGAAAAGGAGGTGGAAGGTATCAGCCTGGAAACTGAAAGAAAAAAAATATATAAGCATTGTTAAATTGTATGCTATCAGCTTAGAAATAATAATATACTTTGCTTAGCTAAAAGTATCTATGCCTTCTGATGAGAATGTGGTCAGCCCTGCATATATAAATAAATCATGCTTGGAATAATGTGGACCTTACTATAAATTACAGGATTTCTTTAGGACCTGTAAGGCTGCATTAGCACAGAGGATAGAGGCATTATGCAAGAAATGCATACAAGCTGGCTAAGATTTTGGTTGACAAAAGGATTTTGACTGACCGGTACAATAGGAGGACGTTATCAAAACTGGAGCAGACAAAATCTACTGCAGTTGTTTGTGACCAGCAATCAGGTTATAACTTTGGTAGTAAAGGTTTAGCTTGAAAAAAAAAAAAAAAACATGCTATACTTACCTACCACCAGCGCTCCTTGCACCTCCCTCTTGACCAGTGCCCCCAATAGCAAGTCACTTGCTATGGGGGCACTAATGCATGCTCGCTCCCGAGCCCCACTCTATGCATCCATAAGACACAGAGCCGCAGCTCCTCGGTCCTGACCACCCCCCCCCCCACATTCTCCTCATTTGTTCACTGGCTGTGATTGACAGCAGTTGGAGCCAATAGCTCTTGCTGCTGTCTCAGCCAATGGGGTGAGGGGGTTATGGGACAGCTGAGGCTCTAGTGCACATTGCTGGATAGAGAGGGAGCTAAGGTAAGTATTGGGGGGCTGTGGGGGGAACAGCACACAGAAGGCATGAAGGTAAAAAACCTTCAGCTTTTATGACCACTTTAACTTATTCAGTTATTGTTTGAAAATGAAAGCTGATTTGTTGTCATGAACAGCTGCTCCAGATTCTGTTTGCTCCAGTTTTAATATATTCTCCTTAATTTGTGGCATACAGTGATGGAGGGAAAGAAAAACCTGGATCAATTGACCTGTAAAATTAGGCTCAGTATGACAGTATTGTACTTTTGGGTTAAGCCTTTGTCTGCATGTTGTAAGGTTTTGACATTTGCAGTTGGCAGGTTCTGCAACCTTAGCAGGTAGAGCTTCAGTCCAGCAGAGCAGCCTTTTTTTAACCAGGGTGCCTTCTGGGTTCTTTAGGGTTGCCTTGGCAAAATGCCTAAAAATTTCCCCAAGTTGCCCAAAAATTGTCAACAAGCTGGTGGGTGAATCAAGTCTGCCTTTTTTATTAGACAAAGCCACAGGTTTTTATTGTTCAGCATAACAACCTTGGGCACCATGCAGGCGTCAACCAACGAATCATAGGTTAATAGGGAAGGCAACAGGCATCTGAGGATGTCCTTGTTTGCCCCTCCCCGTCAGCACTGGGGGTCACATTGGTTGAATGAGGGAGAAGATAAATGCTGAAATGCAACTTAGTACCAGTGTACAAAGGTATATTGCTTTGTAAAAAAATAAATTATCTCCAATATTGGGTGTCTTACATGTGTCAAAGCCACTGCATTATGTAAAAACTATTTGTTTTGTTTTTACATTTTAGAATGGGGTGCCTTGAGATTATACAGAGTTTTAAAGGGTGCCTTGACTTAAACAATGATCAGAAACACTGCATTAGAAGGAGCCATAGTCATACTGATCAGACTGGATAAACAGCACATCCTGACATGGGTACATGTTGTTTATTGACATCAGTTACAGAAAGTATCATAGGCATATAAAGTAGACCTATTATGAGAAGGGATTGACAGAGTAATTTCAGTCAATTGTCAAAATTGCCAATAAAAGCGGAGTTCCACCCAAAAGTGTAATTTCCACTCATCTGCTTCCTCCCCCCCTTTGATGCCACATTTGAAACCTTTCAGGGGGGAGGGGGGAATGGGTACCTGTTTTTGACAGGTACTCTTCTCCACTTCCGGGAGACAACGCCGCGGCGCCATCCCTCGGAAGTTCCGTCCCCTTTCTCCTTTCCCTGCCGCAAGCCAATAAGAATTCACAGCGCGATTTTCGCATGTGCAGTAGGGAACTGGCTGTGAAGCCGAAAGGCTTCACTGCCGGTTTCCTGTAGAGTGAATGGCATCAGCAGCACCCGCCAGCCGATCCGAAAATCAGCTGGGGTGTCGACATCGCGGGCTCCCTGGACAGGTAAGTTCCTATATAATAAAAGTCAGCAGCTACAGTATTTGTAGTATTTGCAGCTGCTGACTTTTAGTTTTTTTTTCATGGCTGGAACACCACTTTAATGAGCTGCCTATTAGAAATTTGCGTGAAAAAAATACTATTCTATTTTTTTTTTTTTTTATTTAAAAGTGTATTTTTTGCAGGGGTAGTATAGTTAGAACAGTTTAGTTTATTTTATTCAGTGTTTTTGCTGATTTTGTATTTTTTTTTTTTTTTCATTTTGTATATTCGATCATTAACGGTGTCCTGCTGCTTAAATGTTTTATTCTATTTATTTTTTCTTTCTGTAAAAAAAATAAAAAATATATAAAATGAGACTATTGAGGGGCTCGTTTTGCAAAAGAACAAATTCATGATAGTTCAAATGGGCCTTTGTAACTGTAAGGAACCGTTTAAAACCAATTGTATCCATAAAAACCACCTTAAATTCAACCTCATATTGGCTTTAATGCACATTTGTGAAAATAGAGACATTTTACCAAAATATCTTGAATTTTACCAACATTTTGTGGCAATTAAAGCACACCATTTCACTCATCCCTACAGAAGTATAGGGGCTATCATTGCTGGCCTCCGTTAAAACGTGCTAGATGCTTGGCTTCCGCCTTAACAACTTTTAAATCACAATCTTGGAACAAGCATACTGAATTGAATGTCAGAAAACTGTCACTATTCCTATATTGTCTACAGTTAGTGATTTAGAAAACATTAAAGCCAACACATTTCCACGACAGTCAGGCAAATAACATTCTCAAAAGGAGAGTGCAGCATTGAAAGCCTACATTATAATGACACGTGTACTTTAAAGTAAAGCTGGCCATCTCTTGTCTCGGTTACTGCAACTCCCTTCTCATTGGCTTACCTTTAAAAAGGCTATCCCTCCTTCAGTCCATCATGAACGCTGCTGCCAGGCTCATCCACCTTACAAACCCCTCTGTGTCTGCTACCACTCTTTACCAATCCTTCCATTGGCTGCCACTCAACCTACGAAATAAATTCAAGTTACTAACCATAACTTACAAAGCCACCCATAACTTGGCACACAGCTTCATTACTAGCCTGGTCTCAAAATACCAACCAACTCATTTTCATCGTTCCTCCCTGGACCTCCTGCTCTCTAGCTCCCTTGTCATCTCTTCCTATGCTCGTCTCCTGGACTTCTCCCAAGCCTCTCCCATCCTCTGGAATGCTCTATCTGTCCGACTATCTCCTATTTTGTCCACTTTCAGACAATCCCTGAAAACACATCTCTTTAGAGAAGCCTATCTGGCAACCACCTAACAACTGTACTTTTATTTTCTCCATTAGCCCATCCCACACAGTTTTTACCTCTTGTATCTCTTGACCCTCCCTCTTAGATTGTAAGCTCTGACGAGCAGGGCCCTCTGATTTCTACTCTATTAAAGTATATTGTATTTGTACTGTCTACTCTCAAGTTATAAAGCGCTGCGTAATATATAAATCCTGTATAATAATAATAATATTTAATAATTTGAGAGTCATTTTATGTTCTTGTCCTGCCATTGTTGACCTCCTAAAAATGATGGTTGCCCGGCTGTAATACTGGCCTACTGGGTTTGATGTATTATAGAAAAAGAGGTTGCTCAGTTAACAAAGTGAATGTTTAGTAAATAAGGTATAGCTGCGTTCCCTTTGGATATCCAATTGCATACAATTAAAATAAAAAAGACAGCATTAATGCTTACATATGACTGGATGAAGCTTTATCACCCTATAGACTATGGTAAATAAACATTCACTTTACTAGGTGTACAGCTTCTACTCCTTTAGGCCTCATTCACACAGTGTACTTGAGCATATGCAGTGTGAGGACTGTGTGTGCCCTCATGGGGATGCACAGCTGTTCCATGCATCCCTTTGCAGGCAGGCCCATTCATGTAAATTGGAACTCAGTAGCTCCATGGACACAGCCGCTGCTCCCAAATTGACAGCTGTGTGGCTGCAGAGTCAGGTCCCCGAATGCGCACTGTCTGCATTCAGAGACCCACACCCACATAGCTGTCAAATTGTGAGCTGTGCCCATGCAGCTGCTGGGTCCCAATTAACAGGAATAAAACTGGCTGCACAGGGATGCACTGAACACTTGTGCATCCCTAGGTAGGCAAACAGTCCTCACTTAAGCGTATGCTTAGCCACTTGCCGACCGGGCCATAGCCAAATTACATCTACAGCGCGGTCTGCTTATTCTGGGAGGGGTACATTGATGTCTTCCCAGAATCGTGCTTCCCACACGCCCCCTGGGGCACACACAGGGAAGTATCCGTGCTCCCAAGGTTCACCGGACCCAGCCCAGCGCATCACGGATCATGTTAAAGGGCCAATGATAGCAGGCCTTTACCATGTGATCACTCTGTCCAATGATGAAGCGATCAGTTGTCAACAAACCGGCGCATGTTGGGTTCAGTTCTTTCCTCTCCTTGCCTGCTGTAAACACCGATTAATGCAGCATGCGAGGAGAGGGGGAGACTGATCTGTGCCTCATCTGTGCCTCAATCATGCCTCATTCATGCCAATCTGAGCGTCAATCATGCCCATCTGTGCTTGATCTGTGCCTCAATCAAGCCAATCTGTTTCTCATCCGTGCCTCAATCATGCCCATCTGTGCCTCAACCATGCCCATTTATGCCTCAATCATGCCCATCTGTGCCTCATTCGTGCCTAAACCATGCCTCATGCATGCCAATCTGTGCCCCATCCGTGCCTCAGTCATGCCCATCTGTGCCTCAATCATGCCCATCTGTGCCTTATTCGTCCCTCAATCATGCCTCATTCACAGGGCTGCTGTTAGAAATTGCGGGGCCCCATACAGACTACCTGGCAGGGTCCCCCCAAGAAAATATTAAGGATATATTTAGCTAAAATTACAACAAAATCACTATTATCAGACACAAATCTAACATAACTCGCATAATTCCTCCTAAATCTTAAAAAAAAAAAACAAAAAAAACTATGTTAAATAAAAAAGAAGATGAGATGAGATAAATATACAGGCTGGGCAGTTGGAGCTCAGTGATCAGAGAGACAGAGAGAGAGAAACATAGAAACATAGAAACATAGAATGTGACGGCAGATAAGAACCATTTGGCCCATCTAGTCTGCCCAATATATCTGAATCCTTTGAATAGTCCCTGGCCCTATCTTATATGAAGGATAGCCTTATGCCTATCCCATGCATGCTTAAACTCCTTCACTGTATTTGCAGCTACCACTTCTGCAGGAAGGTTATTCCATGCATCCACTACTCTCTCAGTAAAGTAATACTTCCTCATATTACTTTTAAACCTTTGCCCCTCTAGTTTAAAACGGTGTCCTCTTGTGGTAGTTTTTCTTCTTTTAAATATGCTCTCCTCCTTTACCGAGTTGATTCCCTTTATGTATTTAAAAGTTTCTATCATATCCCCTCTGTCTCTTCTTTCTTCCAAGCTATACATGTTAAGGTCCTTTAACCTTTCCTGGTAAGTTTTTTCCTGCAATCCATGTACTAGTTTAGTAGCTCTTCTCTGAACTCTCTCTAGAGTATCTATATCCTTCTGGAGATATGGCCTCCAGTACTGCGCACAATACTCCAAGTGAGGTCTCACTAGTGTTCTGTACAGCGGCATAAGCACTTCTCTCTTTCTACTGCTTATACCTCTCCCTATACATCCAAGCATTCTGCTGGCATTTCGTGCTGCTCTATTACATTGTCCTCCCACCTTTAAGTCTTCTGAAATAATTACTCCTAAATCCCTTTCCTCAGATACTGAGGTCAGGACTGTGTCAAATATTCTATATTCTGCCCTTGGGTTTTTACGCCCCAGGTGCATTATCTTGCACTTATCCACATTAAATTTCAGTTGCCAGAGTTCTGACCATTCTTCTAGTTTTCCTAAATCCTTTTCCATTTGGCATTTCCCTCCAGGAACATCAACCCTGTTACATATCTTTGTGTCATCAGCAAAAAGACAAACCTTACCATCGAGGCCTTTTGCAATATCACTTATGAAGATATTAAACAAAATTGGTCCCAGTACAGATCCCTGAGGTACCCCACTGGTAACATGACCTTGTTCTGAATGTTCTCCATTGACTACAACCCTCTGTTGTCTGTCGCTCAGCCACTGCCTAATCCACTCAACAATATGGGAGTCCATGCTCAATGACTGTAGTTTATTGATAAGTCTTCTATGTGGGACAGTGTCAAAAGCCTTACTAAAATCTAGATATGCAATGTCTACTGCACCTCCACCGTCTATTATTTTAGTCACCCATTCAAAAAAATCTATAAGATTTGTTTGACATGATCTCCCTGAAGTAAACCCATGTTGTTTTTCATCTTGCAATCCATGGAATTTAAGATGTTCCACAATTCTATCCTTTAATAGGGTTTCCATTAATTTGCCTACTATTGATGTCAGACTCACTGGTCTATAGTTGCTCGATTCCTCCCTACTACCTTTTTTGTGAATGGGCACGACATTTGCCAATTTCCAATCTTCCGGGACGACTCCTGTTACTAATGATTGGTTAAATAAATCTGTTAATGGTTTTGCCAGCTCACCACTAAGCTCTTTTAATAATTTTGGGTGTATCTCATCAGGACCCTGTGACTTATTTGTCTTCACTTTAGACAGCAATCTTAGAATGTCTTCCTCTGTAAAGACACATGCATCAAATGATTCATTAGTCATCCTTTCAAGTGGAGGTCCTTCTTCTTTTTCTTCTGTAAAAACTGAACAGAAGTATTCATTAAGGCAGTCGGCTAGTCCTTTATTCTCTTCTACATACCTTCCGTCCTTTGTTTTTAATTTAGTTATTCCTTGTTTTAATTTTCTTTTTTCATTTATATATCTGAAGAATGTCTTATCCCCCTTTTTCATAGACTGAGCTAGTTTTTCTTCTGCCTGCGCTTTAGAAGTTCTTATAACTTGCTTGGCCTTTTTCTGCCTAATCTTGTAGATTTCCTTATCTTCATTGCTCTGGGTTTTTTTTATAATTACAAAATGCTAGCTTTTTATTTTTAATGATTTGGGCCACTTCTGCTGAGTACCACAGTGGTCTCTTCCTTTTTTTTGCTTTTACTGACAAGTCTAATGCAATTTTCTGTTGCCTTCAATAGTGCACCTTTTAAGTAGTCCCATTTCTCCTGGACTCCATGTAATCCGTTCCAGTCTGATAAGGACTCATTTATGACTAATTTCATTTTTGAAAAGTCTGTTTTTCTAAAATCTAAAACTTTTGTTTTTGTGTGGTGTGATTCTTTCACAGTTCTTATATTAAACCACACTGAGTGGTGATCACTAGATCCCAAGGTTTCGCCTACAATGACATCATATACCGAATCCCCATTTGTCATATACCAAATCCAAAATGGCCTCCCTCCGGGTTGGCTCCTCAACCACTTGTTGCAGAGACAACCCCAGTAGGGAATTTAGAACTCCTGGTAGAACTTGCTATTTTGGTTTTCCAGTTTATATCTGGAAGATTGAAATCTCCCATAATGATAACTTCTCCTTTCATTGTCATTTTAGCTATTTCTTCAACTAGTAGATCATCTAGTTCTTTAACTTGACCAGGTGGTCTATATATCACACCTACACGAGTTACTGCATGATTAGCAAACTGCAACGTAACCCAAACTGACTCTATGTTGGCCTCACCAACTTGTATTAGGTTAGATTTAATGCTATCTTTCACATACAGGGCCACTCCTCCTCCTTTCTTGCCTTCTCTGTCTCTTCTGTATAAAGAGTATCCTGGTATGGTTATGTCCCAGTCATTTCTTTCATTAAACCATGTCTCCGTAACAGCCACTAAATCTACATTCTCAGATGCCATTATTGACCCAAGTTCATTGATTTTTTTACCTAAACTGCGAGCATTTGTAGACAGGACTCTGAGCTTATCATTTCTTAACCTCTGTGCTTCTGACCTGTTCTGGCATTGTTTCGGGGGGCAATTGGACTCTTGTATTTTCACTCTTTTGCCCCCCCTTCCTAGTTTAAATACTCTTTCGCAAATTCTTGGAGTTGTTCACTAAGTATATTTGTTCCTTTGAGAGAAAGATGCAAACCATCTTTTTTGTACAGTTCCTTTCTATTCCAAGTAGAGCTATCATGAGAAACAAAGCCAAATCCTTGCTCTTGATACCATTTACTAAGCCATATGTTGAACTCCTTTAGCGCCTCTGCCTATCATTCTGAACATTATGCACAGGCAGAACTTCAGAAAATGAAATGGTGGATGCAAAATCCTGTACGTCATTTCCAAGTGTGATAAAAGATTTTTTCACCTCTGACACTTCATTGCAAGCCAGGTCATTTGTCCCTAGATGGACAAGAACATCCACGTCCCCTTCCTGCTTTGCTTGCTTAACAATATTAATAATACGTCTTCTATCTCGCCTAGCAGTAGCACCAGGGAGACATCTCACAAAACCATTTTCTTTAAGCTCCACACTTCTTATGATTGAATCACCCAGCAACAGCTGCTTCCTTTGAGACTTCACTTTATCTTTTTTGTCCTTGGCTGCAGTCTTGCATACATTAGACATAGGAGTCGATGGTTTCTCACCCTCTGTGCTTGAGTCCATATCCATGTTGTCCTTACATTCTGAGAGTGCTGCAAATGAATTTTGGAGAACCACCGACAAAGTTACAATTTACAAATAAACTCCTGAGCAGAGATAAGTGCTGGGAGGTGGGGCCCACACAAGGGAGGGGGATTAGTGAGGGACAACTGTCTCTTTCTCAACAGATAAAAGCTGATAGCAGGGAGAGGGACAGATCAGATTCAGGTGCTGGAGGAAGATTTCTGTATTTCTTGTCCATCACTAATCCCCCTCTCTGTGTGGCCCCCCCTGTGTGCTCTGGCCCGCTACAAGAGGGCTGGTGGTCCCCCCCTATCAGCGGCCCTGCTCATTCATGCCCATCTGTGCCTCATTCATGCCCGTCCCTGCCACATCCATGCCTCATCTGTACCCACCCATGCCTCATCCATGCTCACCCATGCCACATCAGTGCTCATCCATGCCTCATCAGTGCTCATCCGTGCCACATCAGTGCTCATATGTTCTCATCCATGCCACATCAGTGCTCATCTTTGCCGTAACAGTGCTCATCCGTGCCACATCAGTGCTCATCTGTGCCACATCAGTTCTCATCCGTGCAACATCCATGCCACATCAGTGCTCATCCGTGCCACAGCCATGCCACTTTAGTGCTCATCCATGCCACATCAGTGCTAATCCATGCCACATTTGTGCTCATCCATGCCACATCCATGCCATGTCAGTGCTCAATCAAGCCACATCCATGCCACATCAGTGCTCATCCGTGCCACATCAGTGCTCATCCATGCCACTACAGTGCTTATCAGTGCCCTACAGTGCCCTACAGTGCCCTACACAAAAGTTTAATGGGTAGTCAGGAAGTTAGATTTTTAATTGTTGTGTCCCTAGAGCACCTAACGGTTCTCCCTAAAGTTTGGGCCTCTGTATGTGGCTAGGCTGTGGACAAGTCTCACATGTGTTATCGCCATACTGAGATGGAGTAGTAGAATGTATTTTGGGGTGTAATTTTTGCTATGTACATGCTATGTGCTAGAAATATAGTATAAATGGACAATTTTATGTAAAAAAAAATGTGTTTACACCTTCTTTTACCAAAATCACTTGTTCAAAAGACTCATAATGCCTCCTAGATTATGTGTTGGGGTGTTTGCTTTCCAAAATGGGGTCATTTTGTGGGTGTTTCCATTGTCCTGGTGCTCCAAGGCCTTCAAAAGTGTGATAGGTAGTCAGGAAAGTATATGTGTAATTTATGCTCCTAGAACACCGGGAGGTGCCACTTGAATGCTGGGTCTCTGTATGTGGCCAGACTGTGTAAAAGTCTCACACATGTGGTATCGCCATACTCAGGAGGAGCAGAAGAATGTATTTTGGGGTGTAGTTGTAAGTTTGCCTATACAGTGTGTGAGAAATAACTTGGTAATATGACAATTTTGTGAAAAAATGTAAATAAGAATCTTCATTTTGCAAAAACTTGTGGAAAAAAAAAATTACAACTCCAAAAAACTCACCTTGCCTCTTGTTAAATACCTTGGAATGTCTACTTTCCAAAAAGGTGTCATTGGGGGGTATTTGTACTGTCCTGGCTTGTTAGTGTCTCAAGAAATGAGATAGGCCGTCAGTACATCAGGTGTGATCAATTTTCAATGATTGGCACCATAGCTTGTAGACTCTATAACCTTCAACAAAGCACCAAAAATATATACCTATTGGGATTATTTGTACCAAAGATATGTAGTAGAATAACTTTTGGATATCCCATGAAGGTGCCAAACCCGTATCAAAATAACACTAACTGCTGCCCCTTCAAATGTGTAAAAACATTAGTGCTAAAGTAAAAAAAATGCTTAAAGTAAGGCGCTGTTAGGCCCCTTTCACACATGCTGTCCGTTTTTCATCCATCCGTTGACGGATGAAAAATGGACATCAATGTATCTCTATGTAAAAACGGATGACAACTGATGAAAAAAGGATGAAACATGGATATGAACTGAGATGAAAACAGACGTTGACTGAAGACAAAAAACGTGACTTAACTAATGAACTGAGCGGACCATATGTGTGAAAGGGGCCTTAGAATGTGATACATTCATATAAGCCATATATGAATAACCCTATTAACCTGTGTATAACATGAATAAATAGGAGTAGCCAGCTGTGATGTTATGTATCCCCTTTATAAGTTTCAATACTTAGAGTTAATATGTAAAACAAAATGAAATAGTGGTATCAGTCCATAAAACAATTTTGATTGTTTTAAGTGCTCTTCACTTTAAAAACTCCCATCAACACAGTGACTCATAATACAGCTGCTCCACCACATGAATAGCAAATGTATAAGCTCACCAAAAGTCCCAGGTCCCAGGGACCAAAAAGCTTTATCACAACTCAGATCAACCAGGAAATCCTCATCAATCGCCTCTCAGATAGCCAATGGCAAGTAAATAAAGGCAAACAAAACACCAAATAATAGTGCAACCCTGTTTTATTGTATGTTAGCCACTAACAAACAGCCAACATACACTGCCTGGCCAAAAAAAAAAGTTGTGGTGCCCAAACCAGCACCGGCTTGAACGGCATTAATGATTGCATCCCCGTGCAGTACCAATTGCAGTCTCACCCTTCGCTGGATACTCCGAGAAGCCGGCTGGCGTACGTTCCACGGAGTCGCCGGACGTGACGTCAATGGATTACAGGAAATGTAAACAGTGAATGGACATCAATACATTTTGCCATATGGCGTCTTCAGAAAAAAACTATAATCCAGTATAACTTTTGCCCAAAATGTATGAAGAAATTTGCTAAATCTTATAACCAAAATGAAGAAAAATGCATTTTTGTTTACAAAATGTTCAGTCTTTTTCCATTTAAAAAATAAAAAAAACAGTGATGATTAAATACCACCAAAAGAAAGCTCCATTTATGTGAAAAAAAAAAGACAAAAATTTAACTTGGGTACAGTGTTGCATGACTGGGTAATTGTCATTTAAAATGTGAAAGCACTAAAAGCTGAAAATTGGTCTGGTTAGGAAGGGGGTATAAATCCCCTCTGGGTAAGTGGTTAACAAGGAGCTCCGTATGAAAAAAAAAAAAAGTAAAAGTCAGCAGCTTCATATACTGTAGCTACTGACTTTTAATATAATGACACTTACCTGCCCAGGGATCCTGCGATGTCGGCACCCCAAGCCGATTCGTCCATTGGCTTCAGGTGCATGTGCCGTCATTGCAAGTAAGACAAAGACGCTTCACAGCAGGCTTCCTACTGTGCATGCGCGAATTGCACTGTGCTTTACAAATGGTCCAGTCTTCTTCTGGGACACACACACAGGTCCCAGAAGGCAGTGGGGGGAAGGAGGAGGGTCTGGATATGTTGTAAATTGCCATGCAATGATCTTACCCGGAAGTTGGAGCGGCTTCCTGTCAAAACCAGGTACCCTGTTCCCCTCCAAAAATGGCCAAATGTGGCAGTGGAGTGGAAAGGGTGCGAACAAGCGGAGTTTCCCCTTTTGGATGGAGCTCCGCTTTAAGTACACCAGTGTGGGCCTTAGTAAATCAAAATGTCCTCCTTTTTTACCTTACTGACCTGTAACAACTATGCAGATAAGGAAAGTTGGAGAAAGGCAAAAAATATATATATATATATTGACCTACTATATACTTTCAGCAGGAGGTCAGCAATGGCAGCCTCCACGTTTTTCTCATGACGGGTTGCTTTAATAGTTGTGTTCTGTAAATGAGATAATAATCCAGGAGTTGTTTTTTAAAGAACCTGGATAATGAGCCACCCTGGAAAGTTCACCAAAGACTGCTGGTGACGCCATCTCTAACATTACAATGAATAGTTATATAAATATAAATTCTGACACCCAATCTGAGTCCCAACTTACTAGCAGCATGATGAACTACTCCTCCCTCTCCCAGAGAGACCCCAACCCAAGCCAGCTCCCAGTTTCAACTTGGAAGGAAATACATGTCAAGCATGTCAAAACATGTCAAACTCCAATGAAACTGAATGTCAGAGTGGGAAGGCTCAGTAACAGATTGCATTCGTTTTATTATGCACTTACACCAAAATAGTCTGTAAATAGTACTACATGATTATAGGGATTATTACATAATTAATATACAATGTTTTAAAAGGAATTAAATACTTAGTACTTGATTTGTGGCATAGGTCATTGTAAATGACAAAACTGTAACCCTGGTTGTTAATAGCGCTGAAAAAAAACACCCAACCTTTTTTCTTTTTTTGATTAAACTGAAATGTAATGTAATGAAACAGTGAACATACACTGTGTGGCCAAAAAAAAAAAAAAGGCGCCACCTGGAATTAACTAAGCAACTAACTAAACTACGCATGCAGTAACTATCCTATTGGATAGAGACTGCATGTGCCCAAATGACCAGGTTATTCCATTAATGTATTTTTTCTACCCTGATGGAACAGGCATATTCCAAGATGACAATGCCAGGATTCATTGGGCTCAAATTCTGAAAGAGTGGTTCAGGGAGCATGAGACATCATTTTCACAGATGGATTGGCCACCACAGAGTCCAGAACTTAACCCCATTGAGAATATTTGGGATGCGCTGGAGAAGACTTTGCGCAGTGGTCCGACTCTCCCATCATCAATACAAGATCTTGGTGAAAAATGAATACAACACTGGACAGAAATAAATTTTGTGACATTGCAGAAGCTTATCGAAACAATGCCACAGCGAATGCGTGCCGTAATCAAAGCCAACAAAATATTGTGTGTGACCTTTTTTGTGGTGGCGACTTTTTTTTTGGCCAGGCAGTGTATTATTTAGAGAACAACTTGAAACTCAATTTAAAGGAAATATTTAGCCTTATCAATTTTTTTTGTAAATATGTCATAGAAATCTGCTTGGTTTGTTAAAGAGGTATTAAACCCAAAAGCAAACATGTATTATGTTTCAGCTTACTAGTTTGTAGATATGGTTGCTGCATTCACTTTCTTTTTTTAGGGTTCCATTCCTTTATTTTCTCCTGTAGATCTGGCCAGTAACTCTGTTGTTTTCAACAGAACACGTCCTCCTATAAATGTAGCAGTATGATGATGAGACAAACCATTTACCACTTACAAGGGTGCTTACAAGTCAGCTTTTTATGTAATTATGTAAAACATTTATCCCAAATGGAACAAAACTGTTTTTGTAACTGCTTGAAATGCGAGAGCTGGAGTTTGGCTTCAATTTGTTAGTGTATCTAAGTCTGCTAGTACATCTAACATTCCCCTCCTCCAAGACCAACAATGCTGCTGCCTAAAGGTGCCCCTTGTGCTCACTACAAAGTGGGGGCATTTTAATACAGGAGGTGTGTGTACTGTGTTACTGCCCAGATCGCCAGGTAAAAGCAAGGGAAGAAAGCCTAAAAAAGGAGAACAAATGCAGCCACCACATGTAAGGATTGGTAAACTGAGAACTAATGCACTGTTGCCTCTGACTGCTAGTCTCAGGAGATTTGGAGTAAATTTTGGTGAAGTTACTACTTCTTGCCTACTCAATGTTCTCCTTGCTGGAAGCTCGGTCATGAGAAAGCAAAATCACACTGGTCATCATTCAACTCAGAAGACTGAGGAAATCTTGTGGTGAAGAAAAGGTACTGTGAGGGGGAGCTCCGGATTAAAGGTGTTTTTTTTTTTTAGCCCAGGGTTGGGCTTTAACCGCTTGCCGACCAGCCGCCGTAATTTTACTGTGGCAGGTCGACTCTGTCCCACGAAACGATGTACGTTGCTTTGCGGGACTGCTAGTGGGGGCACGCGTGCGTGTTTGGCCACAGGGGGAGCCAATCAGCAGGCTTGGTGACCGCGATATCTGCTGGGCAGCCACGATCACTCCCCGTGGAAATAGAACAGTGATCTGCCATTGTAAACACAGCAGACCGCTGTTCTGTCAGTAATGAACACAGGGACCCTGTATTCCTTCCATTTAGGAACACATGTCTCGGTGTTAATTCAACAAGCCCATCCACCACACAATTAGAAAGCACCCCCTAGGGACACATTTATCCCTTTGACCGCCCCTGGTGTTCACCCCTTCCCTGCCAGTGTCATTAGTACAGTTACAGTGCATATTTTTAACACTGATTACTGTAGTAATATAACTGGTCCCCCCAAAAGTGTCAAAAATGTCAGTTAGGGGTCCGATCTGTCCACCGCAATGTCGCAGTCCCGCTAAAAATTGTTGATCGCTGCCATTACTAGTAAAAATAAATAAAAATGACATAAATCTTTCCCCTAGTTTGTAGACGCGATAACCTTTGTACAAACCAATCAATATACAGTCATTGGGATTTTTTTTTACCAAAAATATGTAGCAGAATACATACTGGCCTAAAATGATAAAAAAAACTTTGATTTTTAAATTTTTTATTGGGAACGTTATATAGCAGAAAGTACAAAATATTGTTGTTGGTTTTTTTCTTTAAAGCGCAAAAAATAAAAATCGTAGAGGTGATCAAATATTATGATCCTTTTGATTAAGATGTTCAATGAATTCTGTCAACATATTTTTATCTCCTTTCCATAGGATGATGATGTCATCAATATATCTTTTATAGAGTATCAGCTCTTTAGGTTTCTGGTGGTATATGCTGTCTTCTTCCCAGAAGGCAGAAGGAACCGCGCATTCATCCAAGGCTCAGCAGTTCCTAAATGTTTTGCAGGACAATTTCATGGGTCAGATGGTGAACACACTGACAAGAAACAATGCGGTACTAGACCTACTGATTACCAACATTACGGATCTGATCACGAATATAGAAATACGGGGCAACTTAGGAAACAGTGACCATAGGTCAATTTGTTTCAGTATAAATCATAGTAATAGGAAACACAAGGAAAATATAAGGACACTGAATTTCAAAAGAGCCAACTTCCCTAAACTGCACTCTTAGCTAGACAATATCAAATGGGATAGAACCCTGGGAACAAAGAACATGGAGGAAAAATGGGAGTGCGTCAAGAACATACTAAACAAAGGGATTGGCCAGTTCATTCCAAAGAGGAATACATTTAAAAGAGCAAAAAATAAACCCTGGGTGGCTAAACACCAACATAAAAAGGCATATTAATACTAAAGAAAAGGCCTTAAAAAAATACAAGGCTGAGGGGTCATTGGCAGCATTCCAACATTACAAAGAGTGCAATAAGAAATGTAAAGGCAAAATCAAGGCGGTAAAAATAGAACACGAGAGACATATAGCGGAAGAGAGTAAAAAAAAAAAAAATAAATTCTTTAAGTATATAAATAGTAAGAAAGTGAGACCCGAACACATTGGCCCCATAAAAGATGATGAAGGGAATCTAGCCACAGAGGACAGAGAGAAGGCGAAAGTGCAAAATAATTTCTTCTCTTCAGTCTTCATAAAAGAATTGGGGGACTACACTAACCCAGCTTTTAATGTTAATTTAAATAATACACCTCAGGAAGTACCCCCATGGTTAACAGAAGATAGACTTGGAACTAAACTAGAGAAACTTAACATAAAGAAATCACTGGGACCGGTGGCTTGCTTGCTTTCTTAAAGAACTCAGCCAGGTGATAGCCAGACCGTTATTCTTGATCTTTACAGATAGTATACAGACAGGAATGGTGCCAGCTGATTGGAAAAAAGCCAACGTGGTACCAATATTTAAAAAAGGGCCGAGATATATCCCGGGTAACTATAGACCGGTCAGCCTAACATCTGTAGTCTGCAAGATTATGGAGGGGATGTTAAGGGACTATATACAAGACTTTAGTAATGAAAACGGTATTATTAGTAGTAATCAGCATGGTTTCATGAAAAATCGTTCTTGCCAGACCAATCTATTAACCTTCAACTATAAAAGTTCCCTGCCGGAAATTCCCAACTTTTTTCCAGAGTCTACCATCTCCTATTGCATTCTCCATAATATAAAATAAATAACACATTTCTAGGGAGAGAGTCATCACCAATTGATGGTTGCATATTTCAACAAAGTGTCTCTAAGAAGTAGTAAAGGTGGTTTACCTTTCTATCATCTACTTAAGAAATGAAATATTAGTTTTGGGTTTAAGTGGGCATTCCAAGAAAATGCTAGATCCCTTTTACTGCCAGTCCCCCACCCACCAAACAGAATTAGCCTTTAAAAAAGACCTTGGCTCTGGCTTCTCGCATCACCAGTGCCTCCTGGAAAAGCTGCTTGAAATCCTGTAAAAATGTGCTCCAGCCCATGACTGAAATACATTCTTTTGTGATTTCAAGTGTCCAGGTTTCCCAGCATTCACAGTGATGTCACTTATACCTCCCAGAAGGTGGGCCTGCAGGAGGTATTAAAACATTTAAAGATTTTTTTTTCAGGATTTTATAAGCCTAATCTGCGAGGGGGCTGGGGGACCGCAGTAAAGCAGATTTTCATTGTTTCCCTTAATAAACAGAAGATCCTCGTTCTATGTAATCTGATGGCGCTCTTCCGTCAAACTTCCCCTCTGAGGCAGCCAAATGCAAATATTGGCGTATAACACACACTATTTGCACCCAATTTTTAGGGAGAAAAAGTGTGTGTTATACGCCGATAAATAAAGTACATGGATTAAATAGTCCAAAGAGTCTTTTAGATCTGTCTAATCTATATGGTGCCTCATTTACGTATGTCAAAACACATAGCTCTAATTAAAACAATTGCAATACCATTATTATTATTATCATCATCATAATAAACAAACATATGTACCATAAATTAACATATAGTAGGTTTTGCTGTGTAAAATAACAATATTTAAAAACTACTAAGGATAACTCCACTTTTTTAGAAAAAAAAAATATAGAAAATTAAAAAATATATAGCATATAGAATTGACAGACAAACCATATTGTAATTAAACCACTTTACGCCCACCCGCCGCAGATGTACTGCGGCAGGCAGCCGCTCCTGGGCAAATCGCCGTACATGTACGGCGCTCGCTCTTGGTAATCTAGGGGGCGAGCGCGCGCCACCAGCGGCGCGCTCCCACCCCCGCTAGTCAGCGGGGAAGCCGATGCCTGTGTCAGACGGCTCCGACTGCAGCCTGACACCCCGATCGTTCCCCGCTGAGAGAGAAGGAAGGTCTGCTGTTGTAAACACAGCTACCGTTCTTCTCCTTGGGATGATCATAGAGATCATGTGATCCTGCTATATAGGATCACATGTCTCTATGGTCATTTCAGAAGCCACCCCCCCCCCCCACAGTTAGAATCACTCCCTTAGGCTCACATTTAACCCATTGATCACCCATAGTGTTAACCCCTTCCCTGCCAGTGTCATTATTACAGTAACAGTGCATATTTTTAGCACTGATTACTGTAGTTATGTTACTGGTACCCCCAAAAGAGTAAAAAATATCAGTTAGGGGTCCGATCTGTCCACAATAATGTCGCAGTCCCGCAAAAAATCGCAGACCGCTGCCATTACTAGTAAAAAATAAATAAATAAATATGACATAAATCTTTCCCGTAGTTAGTAGACGCGAAAACTTTTGCGCAAACCAATCAAAATACGCTTATTGCAATTTTTGTTACCAAAAATATGTAGCAGAAAACAAATTGGCCTAAAATGTTAAAACATTTTGATTTTAACATTTTTTTTGGGGGGGAATGTGACATTTTTTTTTTTCAAAATTGTTGCAGTTTTTTTGTTTATAGCGCAAAAAATAAAAATCGCACAGGTGATCAAATACCACCAAAAGAAAGCTCTATTTATGGAAAAAAAAAGGATGTCAATTTTATTTGGGTACAGTGCTGCACGACCACGCAATTGTCAGTTAAAGTAACGCAGTGCCAAATCGCAAAATAGGGCCTGGTCAGGAAGGGGGTAAATCCTTCCAGTCTTAAAGTGGTTAATGTTAGTAAATCTGCAGCCACTGTATTTTTCTGTAAACATTCAAAGCGACATAGAAACCTAGAGGTGTTCTGTACACCAATGATGTACAGAAACTCCCCAGAAATGTCATTTCCTGCATTTGTGAGTGTCTCACTGATTTTCCAGAAGTCAAACTTTTGGCACCCCTTGCAATAGGAATTTCAGCTTTGGTGGGACTCTCCCCCCCCCCCCCCCCGTGTTTTAGGTTTTTCTAAAGAGATACAGACATGGCAGATTTTCTCATTAGAACACTGAGAGTGTACCAGGTGATTATAATGAACCGGACCCTCAAATCCAGCATCTGTTTACAAAGCACATAATGAAGCCAACAGCTATTTACTCAGAACAGAAAAAGTGGGATTTTTCAACAAAGTTTGTTAAAATTGCAATTGGCATAGATCACCCAGAGGGGGTTGTTATGTTCTCAACCTAAATCAAGTACAATATAACTGTAAGAATGTAAATGGATGTTTTTTTTCTAGACTCCGTGTACAGCTTAAAAAGAATAGGGCACTCTGCAAAACTAGAGCAAACATCAAGGTTACAGAATGTTGTGTTTTAAAAGGTAAAAGGGAAATAAAAATCATTTTTATAAACCTTATTTAACAAAGAAATCACTCTAAAAGTCTAATACTGAAAAATACCAAAAATGTAAGAAAAAGTATAATCTGTGTAAATAAAATGAAAAAAGTAATACAGCTAAGAAAGAAAATATAAAATATGACACTTCCATTGTTATCCATAGAGGTTATGTTTTTCTGTCTTTCGTGAGATTTAAAGAAGAACACATGGCTATACATATGAGTGAAAGCCAAATAAAAAAAAATGGCTTAGTAATAAATTCAGTTTTCCCCCACAAATAAAATTATTGTTAGGTAGAATTTAAATGAGCTTAAAATATGCTATACATTAACCACTTAAGCCCCGGAAGATTTTACCCCCTTCCTGACCAGGGGGTATTTTGCGATTCGGCACTGCGTGACTTTAACGGACAATTGCGCCGTCGTGCGACGCTGTACCTAAACGAATTTGACGTCCTTTTTTTCCCACAAACAGAGCTTTCTTTTGGTGGTATTTGATCACCTGTGCGATTTTTTGATCATGCGCTATAAACAAAAAAAGAGCATCAATTTTGCAAAAATAACAATATTTTTCACATTTTTTTATATGAAATTCCCCCCAAAAAAATGTAAAAATCAAAACTTTTTAACATTTTCAGCCAATTTGTTTTATGCTACATATGTTTGGTAAAAAAAATAGCAAAAAGCGTATTTTGATTGGTTTGCGCAAAAGTTATCGCGTTTACTAACAAAGGGAAAGATTTTTTTTGCGATATTTTTTTTTCCTGCGATTTTTTTGCGGTACTGCGACATTGCGGCGGACAGATCGGACCCTTGACTGACATTTTTGACACTTTTGGGGTTACCAGTGACATTACTGCAGTAATCAGTGCTATACATATGCACTGTTACTGTAAAAATACACTGGTAGTGAAGGCGTTAACTTTATTTGAGAGGGAGGGGCTGTGTGTGTCCCTAGGGGCGTGATTCTTACTGTGATTGGCTGTGGCTTGAGCTGTAGGAACACTGATCAACGGTCCTACATAGTAGAACCGTATGATCACTGTTTCTACACAGGGGAGAATGACAGGCGGCTTGTTTACACTAGCCGCCTGACTTTCTCCCTCTCCCCTGACGATCGCTGAGTGACCGGCGGCGCGCGCTCGCTCCCCAGAGCCTCACAGGCTAGTGACGTTTATATACGTCACTTTGCCTGTGAGGGGCTGACCGCCGCAGTATATCTACTTGCGGCGGTCGGCAAGTGGTTAATACATTCACAAAACTGCTTTAGTATTTAAGTTGTGTTTGACGTAAAATATACTTGTTATGCTGTTATAGTAATAATTGCAATAAAATGTTGTAAATGTTGCAATTACAACATTTTATCCCAGAGAAAGATATATGACATATATGCCATATGACATTCCTGAAATATTAAGCTGCAAAATAACATTAGGAAGTGTAGCGTTTATGAACAGGAGAACTGGGGCCTCTTTTAATCACAAAGGCCCCTTTCACACGGACTGGATCCCGTTTTTCTCAGCAGGTAGTCTGTTAAACTGATCACCTGCTGAGCTGAACTGAGCGGTGCGGCCATTGGACAGATCCATGCCTGTTCTGCTTATGCAGAGTAGACACAGACACAACCCACTCTGCTCTATGGGCAGCCTGATTTATACGGACCGACTGTCTGTTTACACCCAACTACCAGACGGAGGGGAACAGATCCTCTTCAATTTTTTTGCAAGATCAGATCAGACCTGGAGATAGCACAAGTCACAAGTGCTTTTAGATCCGGCACTCCATAGAGGAGAATGGAGGATCTGATCGGGTTCAACTGAAAAATTGACAGCCAGATCCAATTAAACCTCTGCTGTGAAAGGGACAAAGAAGGAGTGAGAGGGCCACATGAGGCCAAAAAACATGTTTGACATGCCTGACTTATAGTGTATGTAAACCCTAACAGTGAACTTCTTCTATTTGCTCTCTTTTGGTCTGTTAAATATATCATTGGGAACATTTTGTTACTGTATATTTTTGTTTGAGGTCATTGTATATTTGTGTGATAAGTGCAAACAATACCCTTTGATACTGTCAGAAATTCAGATCTGTCCTATGTCCTGTTTACTCTGTTATCTCAAGGAAACTGATTAGCCCACCCAATTCTTATAATGGACTACAGAAGTTATGCTCACTATGTTGTGGAGATGATGAGAGGAGTAGGGATTCTGCAATTTATCAAAAAAACACTGGGCAGGGCTGACACCATTCTATGCAATTTCTGTCTACAAAAGGCACTGTGCTGTCAGCCCATAGTGGGAAATTAGAAGATGTGTGCATTTCTGGCCAATCAATAGTTATTTTTCTGGGCTTGCAGGGTCTTTGAAGAGATAACACATGGACAAATTTGTTACTGTGCGATAACATTTTAAAAACATGTTCTACATTGTGATCCTATATTCACATGTGGGCAGCCATATTTGTTCCATACATACCTACAATGGCTCTGCTTTCTGTTTGGCAGTGCTACACTGGGGCTGAACTTTACAGCACCTTATAACAATTCAAGTCTATAAATTGATTGACTTGCTAAATACAATACCCTCCCTATGTGGTATATTCTATCAGTTAGGCTTCGTTCACAATGGGAGTATGAATTCATGCACTGTGTGAGGGCTGTGTTTACCCATATGGAGATGCACAGGTTTTCTATGCATTCTCGTGCAGACAGTCCCATTGTTCTTAATTAGGACATAGAAGTTGCATGGACACAGCTGCTGCTCACAATTTGACATCTGTGCAGGTGCACGGCCCTGAATGCAACCAGTGGGTGTTTGGGGCCTGAGCACCTCCACAGATGTCAAATTGGGGGCAGCGGTTGTGTCCATACAGCTGTTACATCCTAATTTACATCAATGGGGCTGTCTGCATGGGGATGCATGGAACACCTGTGCAGGCACACATACACAGCATACATTATTACTCCCCATGTGATGCTTTCATAGCCTAATGATCACAGCTGTTTTCTTGCCTTGAAGTGGCATTATCCTTACCTTTCTCTGTTATTTGTGAACACCAGAATTTGCAGGTCCGCCACTGGCGCCCTGTGCTTTTTACAGATGAGAGCAGTGTTACCCTGAGCACATATGACATGAAAGGGTCTGGAGAAGCCGTGGAGAATGTTATGCTGCCTGTAACATCTTTCAGCATGACCCATTTAGTGGTGGGTCAGTGATGGTCTGGAGAGGCATATCCATGGGGGGACGCACAGACCTCTACAGGGTAGACAATGGCACCCTGACTGCCATTAGGTATCGGGATGAAATCCTTGGACCCACTGTCAGACCTTACACTGGTGCAGTGGCTCCTGGATTTCTCCTGGTGCGCGACAATGCCCCGACTCATGTGGTGAGAGTATGCAGCCAGTTCCTGGAGGATGAAGGAATTGATACCACTGAATGGCCCTCACGCTCTCTTGACCTAAATCCAATAGAACATCTCTGGGACATTTATGTTTTGGTCCATCCGACGCCGCCAGGTTGCACCTCAGTCTGTTCAGGAGCTCAGTGATGCCCTGGTCCAGATCTGGGTAGAAATACCCCAGGACACCATCCATCGTCTCATTAGGAGCATGTCCCAACGTTGCCAGGCATGCATACAAGCACGTAGGGCCATACAAACTACTGAGTACCATTTTTAATTGCTGCAATGAAATTTCGGTAAAATGGACTAGCCTGCTGCATCATTTTTCCACTTTGATTTTCGGGGTGTCTTTGAATTCAGTCCTCTGAATGGTTGCTATAAAAATCGGAAGCACAAAAACACACTAAGGGGTCTATTTATGAAAAAAAAAAAAAACACTGGGCGAATGTTATTTGTACAAAGAAACTTCCCCTTGTGGAGTGGGACTATAAATGCCGCTAGACACTGTGTATTACATAAAAAATATAACTTTATTAAATTACAAATAAAGAACAAATAATACAGAACAAAAAATGTTGCAAAAACTCAAAAACACATACAGGGCATTAAAATATGCATGCATTTGACAGACCATATACCGAACCAGGATGAGGACGCTCAGGTGTATAAGGCAATCGTGGAACCGGAACCGACCCTACGCGTAGATACAGCCCTTCTTCAGGGGTCACCCAAAGTTCCAGATAAAGCACCTAGTATATCTAGGAAAGTAAGACGTTTTAGTATATTATAGAATAAGTATCTATACATCCATAAGCAGGCAATTATATACTTGTCTTAAAATGCGAGCTTTATACTGATAAACCTACCCTTTGCATTCAACCAATTGGATTGGTCTGTCAGATTAAAAATGGTATTGCTACCGTGGGGAGGGATGCCCAAATTTCCCAAGGCCCGTTCAGGGCGAGGAGATCCGTGAGAGTATAGAAAAGATAGCAGTAGCTGCCCGGAGGGGTCGACAGGACACCACGATGACCGGTCAATGTGTGGCTCAACAAGGATCGCTCACATGTAGGGAAATGTGTTCGTTTATCATACCTAATGCAAAAATATGAGAATACAAGACACAAGGGCTGTAATGACCAAGGATAGGAATTTGCCTATAGGTTGGTCACAGACCCCTTTAGACCCGGAAAATGGGGACATTTACCTTCAGCATATGAAGTGAATAGGACCGCAGAGGGTCAAATGAAGTAGATGTGGTAGCAGTCTTGTATTGACGTAATCAGAGTAGATGTTTATCTGGAAAAATTGAGGGGGTACGAGGACTGTTAGACACCCCATTCGGTTGAAAAGTTGCAGTGTCAAGAAAATACAGTGACACCGAGATCCCACAGTGGTGCAAAAAAGTTAAAAAATCGTGCACGAAACAGAGTAGTGCCAGAGAGTAAGAAGTTAGAGTGAAGGTGAATTGGTTTTCATAAGATCCAGCATAGTATACACAGCATGAAAGACATAGACGCACAGCTGCCCATATTCATCCTTGATATATATTATATTATTATCATACCCATATGGTTCAGATGTAAATAAAGTGCCCTAGGATATCCACAGTAATATCTGTCACAGAAACATGACATGGCTACTGTGAGTAATACAGAAGTGGGTTTGCGGCAGTGTGCGTGCATGTCCACATAGAAATGGAGGATACTCTACACCAGTGTGATAATAGTCGGCTCAACCATTTGTATATATAGACATAAAGGGAGAGATGTGATTCCCAAACAAGAAGGAGAGAATTAAATAGTGATTAGAGGATCCCTAAGTTGCAAGCAAAGTGGATCCTATGCTCTGTAATGCTAGTGAACAACGTGCATAATATAGATATAGAGAACGTAATAGTGTGGGTCCAAATAGAGGGAAAAAGTATAACGTGCAACAAAGAGATAGGGACTATCTATACTTACCTGTCCCTGGGTGTCTATGGGCTTGGCATCCTCTGCGGATAGCCATTAGCCCGGACTGTTTAAAAGGCATCGTACAGACGCCGACGCATGCGCAGCAGAGATGTGCAGCGTCATATGACTCAACTCGAGAGCCAATCCGGTCATCCACCCGAGGAGCGCGGGCTCCGCCCATCCCGGAAGGAGAGGCCGGGTCCGCGCTCCACGGGCACCGTGGAGCACTAAGGGGTCTATTTATGAAAAAAAAAAAAAACACTGGACGAATGTTATAAGCATTCACAAATTATCACTGCATTTTGCCTTATACATTTCCTGCTAGGATGATTAAAGCATGTCAGGAAAAAAGCACAATATGGCCAAGGGATGGAACTGACAATTATAAGAAATTAATATATCAAGCAAAATATTTTGTGACAGCGGGGTGAATGCTTGTGACATTCATTTAGTGAATTTTTATATACACTTACCGGCCATTTTATTCAGTACACCTTGCTATTATCGGGTTGGGCCCCCCTTTGCCTTCAGAGGTGTCTTAATTCTTCATGGCATAGATTCAACAAGGTGTTGGAAACATTCCTCAGAGATTTTGGTCCATATTGACATGATAGCATCACGCAGTTGCTGCAGATTTGTTGGCTGCACATCCATGATGCCAATCTCCAGTTCTACCACATCCCAAAGGTGCTCTATTGGATTGAGATCTGGTGAGTGTGCAGGCCTTTGGAGTACAGTGTGCTCAATTGGTACTAAGAGGCCCAAAGTGTGCCAAGAAAATATCCCCCACACCATTACATCATCACCACCACCAGTCTGAACCATTAAAACAAGGCAGGATGGATTCATGCTTTCATGTTGTTCATGCCAAATTGGGACCCTACCATCTGAATGCCATAGCTGAAACTGAGACTCATTAGACCAGGCAACATTTTTCCAATCTTGGATTGTCCAATTTTGGTGAGCCTTTGTGAATTGTAGCCCCAGTTTCCTGTTCTTAGATGACAGGAGTAGCACCTGGCGTCTGCTTTAAGTTTCGATGCGTTGTGCATTCAGATGTGGTATTCTGCATACCTTGGTTGTAACAAGTGTTTTTTTTTTTTGGTTTTTTTTTGAGTTACTGTTGCCTTTCTATCATCTCAAACCAGTCTGATCATTCTCTGACATCAGGAAGGGATTTTCGTCCACACAAACGCAGCTAACTGGATATTTTATCTTTTTCGGACCATTCTCTGTAAACCCGAGAGATGGTTGTGTGTGAAAATCCCAGTAGGGGATTTTAAGAACAGCAGTTTTTAAAATACTCAGACCAGCCCGTCTGGCACCAATAATGCCATGTTCAAAGTCACCTGAATCCCCTTTCTTCCCCATTCTCTTTCTCGGTTTGAACTTCAGCAAGTCATCTTCACCACGTCTAGATGCCTCAAGGCATTAAGTTGCTGCCATGTGATTGGCTGATCAGCAATTTGTGTTACCAAGCAATTAAACAGTTGTTCCTAATAAAGTGGCCTGGTGGGTGTAAATAGACAACTAAATATTGCTTGTAAAAAAAAATTAAACTTAACTGTATCAAAATTTATATGACACAACCACCACATATTAAAAACTCTGAACAATGTTGCCCAACACAACCTCACATATTATTTGAGCACGCTGATCTGGTAAATAAAATCTCTGGTATCCCGAAATTGTTGACCAAAGTCTTTGAATTTTTAAAGACGAAACAAGTTGGTGATCGGACTATATGGTCTTAAATTGCTTTCCTATTGGGAGTATCTCCCCAAAAATTACATGATTGTTCCAGGGGGTGCCTGAAATCTGACTTGTATCTTAGGTAGACTTCTGGGAAAATCGGTGAGCCATATTGCATTGCATTTTCACTAAATTACCCCAGCTTCAGATTGAAAAGGAAAAGTAATTTTTAATAATCATTCAATTACAAAATGATTTGTGTCGCAGTTGTATACACTATATTATTTTTTCTTTATTTGCATTTTTTTTTCACCACAAAAGTGGAGTTACCCTTTAAACTGTATAAATGGTTCTTTACTGTCAGAGCAGTATAGATATGGAATTCTCTTCCACAAGCACTGGTAATAGCAAGGAGTGTTGATAGTTTCAAAAAACGATTAGATGGGCACTTTAACGAATACAACATACAGGGCATACGATATACTACTGACATAAACACACACACACACACACATCATAGGTTTAACTGAATAGACTGGTAACTTTTTAAACCTTGTCGACTATGTAACTGTGGGCCTGATTCATAGTACGGCGAATTGGCGTTTCGGCGTGATTTTGCGAAGCGGCGATTATTTAAGTCTGAAATTGGCATTCAAAGAACGGCGGGCGGAAAATAGCGCCTAGTGTGAGATTCATTAAGATGCAATATGGTCAGAGCGCGACTTAAAACCACGCCAGCTAAAAGCTCGACTAAAGTTTAGCCAAATTTTCCCCTGTACCCCCAAAAATCCCAAATCACTGTGGAAGGTGTGGAAGTCAATTTGGAGATGACTTGCGTTTAAAAAATCTCAAAAACTGACTTAGAAAGAGAGATATCTGCGAAAGTGTGGAAAGGTTAAACAGCTCCTCCAGCCGCGAGCTGCGAACTCGCGAATGTGCGCATGCGCAACGTCAAATTGGCTCAAAAAATTTCGCCAGCGCGATTTTGGGTCAATTTTTTTTTGAATACCGCTTGCAAATCCGCTGTCTCGCCCATAGAAAATGGCAAAAACCGGCGGAATTGGAAAAACATGCACACTTCCAACAAGGGATCCTTTAGTAAACACCATCACATTCCATACACCTTTCCTGCTAACTCCGAAATCATAGCAGTCAAATCTACAGTGTTTATATAGAACCTCCACATTCTCTGAAAAAACCCACAAAATATTACATTGGGGAATTGGTCGTCAGATAGAAAAAAAATAGATGTAAAACATATTTCAAAGAAAGATTATTAGCATTTCACACATATCAAGGAAATGTCACAATTTTGACAATATTTTATGTGTTTCCAAAGAATGTTTTTAGAAATATATTGCAAATACTACCTTTTCTTCCATATGGGTATGGCCAAGTGTTACCATTTTACTACACATTTAACTGAAGGTATATATATATATATCCCTTATACTTGGCTAATTAGCAAAGTATGCCCAACAAACAAATAGAGCTTTAGCTCACAATATTGCTACATATTGACTTTATGGGGCATCTTTTGTATTTTGTTCATGTCTTTGGATTAAAAGTTTGCTGATACACATGCCTTTTTCAAACATGAACAAAATTAATGATGTCAACATTTGGAGGATTGGAGATATCCAAGTGTTGCCCATACAGAGGGCACCTTCCGGATTCGAACTTACAAACCTACAGCAGGAAGGCAGACTCCCTAATCATTGTGCTATTTCTCAGTGAGCGTTGGGTGTTTTCCTCATGCCGTCAAAATGCTCACATGGGAACAGGGGCCATTGAACTGAATAGGATTGGATTTTTTGCCTGTTTTGGGAGCTGATCCTTGAGCTGGACAAATCCCCCTCAAACGCCCCCAAACGGGCTACGTTCACATGTACGTGTTTGTGGTCTGTTTTTGGGGCTTTTGTAGGTGATTTCATATAACAATGCCTGCCCAAAAAATGCATGTCAAAACGCCTGTGAAAACGCCAGCCAAAATGCACATAAGAACGCCTGATATAATTGCCACGCCAAATTTAGGGATGTTCATGAGTGATGAGTCAGATTGTTGGCTTACATATCTGGTCAATCGTCACAATCTCACTTCTCAAATCCCAAAAGGTGTGTTTCAATTGTTTCCCTAAATATATATTTCTCTCTCTCTCACGTAATTGTATATATATGTATGTATTCCTGTATCTAAACATTCTAAATAATGACTAGCAAACTTCAAGAGAGAATTTTTTCAATTCACATATACTATACACACCTACATACATTTCTATTCCTCATTTCTATTTCCCTTGTTTTGGCAACTGAGCATGCTCCAAAACACACAGGATACACACAGTTAATTTTTGGACTGGGCGTTACCATTCTGGGTGTGTTTGCTTGGATTATATATAGCTCACTCAGACATCAGGAAAGATTTGACCTACGAAGAGGTCCAATATATTTGTGTGTCACATGTTTTATGGGTAACATTTTTGGCCCTTTGTTATTTATGGAGGTGAGATTTGGCTGTGTTGTGTGTTGACTCTCTGTAAGTATTTATTGCTGTTAACATAATTCTGTCAATCTGCACATGCATCTGTTGATTATGGGCTCTTTGTCGATGTATATGGTCTAAATGTTGTACAAAGGTTGTTTTGGTTTGAAAAATACAAATGTAATAAACAGCATGTTTCCAATTTTTTTTTTAAAATGTCTTCATGTGTCTAAATAAAGTTTTCTGGTGTCCACAAATGTATGTATTTGTATTTCTTTTTCTAAGTTAAATCTGCTTAATGGTTGTGTATGTTCACTATTCGCGAATTCGCGAATATACAAAACCGCGTTCTCACATTTATACATGAAACCGGAAACGAAAC